>NC_064565.1:120511088-120741088 GCF_937001465.1 Orcinus orca
AGCGGAGGGCTTTGGGGCCAGTGAGACGTGAAGAGAGCACCCTGCGGGCAAGACGCGACTGGACTCAGTTTCCCGGGAGAAGCCGAGGGTCTGCACCAGCAGCTCCCGTGGGCCTCCTTTAGACCATTACCCAGAGGGAAAGGACCCTCAAAAGGACCCACCGTCACTGAACAGGGACGACAGCAAGGCCTTGAATGGGGAGGAGCCAGGTGGAAAGGCCCCAGCGACAGGACCGTGACCGCGCCCACTGCCAGCGGCTCCCAGGCAGCTAGCCCAGCCCCACACCCCACTCCTACCCGCCAGCAGTCAGGGGATGGAGCCTGGCTAAGGACCACGTGCTGCTGAGCGGCTTTTCAGAAATGGGCTCACGCGATCCTCACGCCTGCCGTGTTCGGTGGACTCGCCCTGAGACCACGGGAAGGCGGGGTTGGAGCCCGCACCTGGCCCGCCGGGGGCACAGGGACAGGTGGTCTGGGTCCCAGATGCAGTCAAATGCTCCTCCCGGTACGCCTGCTTCCCACGCCTTGTCACGCCTCAAACCCAAGTGCTTTCAGGCAAACAGTGCAAGTGATACTAAGCAAAAGCAGGAGAGGAGAGGCCGGCGTCAGCTGAGCCACGTGGGAAGAGGAGAGAGGCCGGCGTCAGCTGAGCCGCGTGCGAGGCTACACTACGTTTTTTTCTTGGCTGCATGATAGGGCTTGCGGGATCTTCGTTTCCCTACCAGGAGTCGAACCTGGGGCCCCGGCAGTGGAAGCACGGAGTCCTAACCACTGGACCGTCAGGGAATTCCCAAGGCCACACTAGTGATTTCTGGGTTCTATCAACAAGCTCCAAAATGCCAGAGCAAAGGAACCCGCTCCCCAGTCACACACACCAAGGGGACGGGAGTTCCGGAAGCATCTCGGCCTCTAAAATCACACAACCTTCGACTAGATTGAAAGCAGTCTGGGAGTATGACACCCAGGGGAAAAGGAGCTCGAAGGGCTCTGGTGGTGGAGAAGCGACAGACAGCATCTAAGAAGCGCTGGGGACCACGGAGGAGGGCCAAGCTCCCGGCCAGGCCTGGGCATGCAGCGCGAACCAGAGGGTGGGGAACAGGGACTCACACCTCTGACTTCTGAGCCTCATGAGGCATAAAATGGGCAGGCTTTGGGGGGTGGGGCGGGGTGAAACTCCCTTTCTTTTCCAACCTGGCTATCTCTTCTGGTACTTCCTTTTCAAACTGCCGGTGGAAAGTTAGAAAGCGAGGATGGCAACACTGGAGCTTTGACTGATCAAACCTTCATCATTAGACAGCAAGAGAAATTGAAATCAGGCTTCTAGTTACAATCTTTGATGGAAGTAAAGAATAGAGCTTCAGAATCCAGTCTGGGCTCCAGCAGACCCTGCTGCTGCTGACTCTCGGGGACGCGTGGCTCATTCATTCATCTGTGCCACGTGCCACACGATCGTCCAGGGAGAGGGGCCCAGCAGCCAGCGGACGGGAGACAGACACTCGTCCCGGAGAGGGGAGCCGGCTGGACACAAGGATAAGTAGAAGGGGCGGAACCTCCCAGACACGAGGTGATGAGCCAGAAAGGGACTTGGGGGCTGTGGGGACCTTGTGCAATCTTACTAAGCGGGGCAAGTTTGGACCCTGGTGGGCGGGGAGCAGAGCCCGCGCTGGGGACCGGAGCCGGCGGCTGCTCGGGAGGGTGGACCAGGCGGACAAGCTGCAGACACAAGGCGGGCTGGCCTTGCTGGGCAGGAACAGGCAGCCAGTGTGGCTGGGGAGGGCTGGCTGGGAGAACCGTGTCAGCCCCTGGAAGGGCTCCGACCTTGACTCTGGGCAGAGCCTGGAGGTCTGAGCAGAAGGGCTGAGGCCTCTGGCTGCAGGAAGCAGCTGGTGGCAGAGGAGGGTGGCCCCCGCGGCCGCCAGGGAGGCGGCAGGAAGGGCAGGAAGCCACGACCAGGCGGCAATCCTGCCCTCGGAGCACCCGAGAGAGACGGAAACACGCCCCCTCGAGACCTGAACACGAGGCTTATCTGGGACACCCCAAATGTCCTCGTGGGGATCCCTCGTGGGGATCAAAAGATCACGCAGACACAGAGTACAACTTGGACACAAAAAGTAGGGAAGCTCTAGATGAGGACGACCTTGAAAACGCACGCGGAGAGAGGGAAGGCGGACGCTGAAGGCCACTCGGTGCACGACCCGATTTGTAGGAAATGCCAGAAGGGCAGGTCCACAGAGAAAGCAGAGCAGCGTTCTGCGCAGCAACACGGGTGGCAGGCTCCCCAGGGACGCGGGGAGGGAACGCGGATCCGAGGATCCTGAGGCCACCAGAGCCCTCCCTGCCGTCCAGGTACAGGCTGGGCCGTCCAACACTGAGCCTGTGAAAGGCGGCTGGTCCGCTGAAACACGCTCTAAGTGTAAGACACACGCTGAATTTCAAAAACTCAGTCCAAAAAAAGGAACTTCACGTAAATCAGCAATAATAATGTTTTATATAATATTGAGTTAAATAATTTACTAAAGTTAACTTCACTTGTTTCTCTTTACCTTTTTAATACGTTTAGTAGAATATTTAAAATTAGGTAGGAACTCGGGCCACATTCCTGTTGAGAGCACTGGAAAGGCCAGTTTTCAACACTCACGGAATGCTGTCCTGTGAGTTCCCCCTGAGGGTGTTCCTAGAAGACAGACTTCACCAAAAGGCGATGAGAGATGATGGCAGAGGAGTTGCAGTAAGTCCTGAACATGTTCCACGGGACAGCAGACGTGAGCTCTGGGCATGGGTGGTGGGTGCCCCAGCCGCGCACAGAAACCACAGGCGGAGCGGGAGCCCGGGGAGCAGGGCAGGTCTGCTGGTCCCTCACAGAGGGTCCGTGGCCCCCAGGCTGCCCAACCAGGAACAGGCCATGTGGGAAAGATTTACTTTAAAAACAAAACCCAGCAGGCACACTATAAAGCACTAAGACAGAACTAACACCAAACACACTGAAGTCACATGTTAAAAGAAAAAGCTCTTCAGAATGAATCACAAAGCAAGATCCTCAACACTTGCTGTAAACAAGAGATGCACCTAAAATAATGTGGAAAAGCATCAGAAGGTGGGGCAAAGGCAAGCAGCAGGAAATCAGGCGTCATGACCCTAAAATCAGGTAAAGTGAAGTTCAAGCCAAGATGCATTCAAGCAGACAGGGAACAGCCTCTCAGAACGCTAAGGGCGCAGGTCACCGCGGAGATTATCTGTGAATACGCACGCACCAAACGTGGCAGCAATGTTTACAAAGCAGAAATTACTGAAGACGCTCAGATGTTGACAGAAAGAAACCAAAGGAAATCTCCATTCATGTCTATGTTCAAGTGAATAATATTCAAATAATGAAATAGAAAGCCTATACAATATAATTAATGAGGTGGTTCTGACATACACTGAACTCTGTAGCTTAAAACTAAAGAATACTCCTTCAAGTTCCTCTGAAAGACTCATGAAGACTTACCTTATAAGGGGTCAGAGAAAACCTGTAAGTTTCAAAAACTAAAACGAGTTCCCACCATACTGTCTGATCACAATGCGAGACTAGAAATTAAAATAGTACAGATATTCCTTAAAAACATGCCACGAAAAGAGATGCCAGACACAAAAACGTACACATTCCATGACTCCACTTGTAAGAACGTTTAGATCAGGCCCGCAGATCTACGGGAGGGGAGTCAGAAGGCACAAAAGAGCCTGAGGATGCTGGCTGAAGGGTCTGCACCCGTCAAACCTCATCCAGGGGACACCTAAGCTGTCTCACTCATGTAAATGCTACCTCAGTAGAAACATTAGGAGCTGAAACTTCCACGAAACAAACAAGCATCAAAAGAAAGCAAAGGGCTTCTCTGGTGGCGCAGTGGTTGAGAGTCCGCCTGCCGATGCAGGGGACACGGGTTCGTGCCCCGGTCTGGGAAGATCCCACATGCCGCGGAGCGGCTGGGCCCACGAGCCATGGCCGCTGAGCCTGCACGTCCGGAGCCTGTTCTCCGCGACAGGAGAGGCCACAGCAGTGAGAGGCCCGTGTATCGCAAAAAAAAAAAAAAGAAAAAAAGAAAGCAGAGACGCCCGCCTTTCCCTGGCCTGCTGGCTGTGCGACAGCAGCACGGGGCGGCCTCGCCTCCTGGGTCTCGGGTCCCTGCAGGGGGACTGCTGCCCCGCAAGGACGGGCTCTCCGTTGCAGGTATTCTGGTATTTTAAGAGAAACCAGAAATGTTGACTTTGGGGGTAAAATACCGCGATTTCTAAACATGTTCAAATTAAAACAAGACCAGGCTGTGGGGAGTCCCAGCCCCTCGTCCCCAGTGGTCCCGGTCCATGAGCTGTCACAGCCTTGTCCTCACGACACAGGGCTTGTGGAGGGCCCGGCGCTCCCCTGGCCCCAGGGTCAGGGCCCGTGCGTGCCCCCCTCGCGGCCTCTCGTCCCTTCTCTCTTCCAGCCCGAGTGAGAGGCTGGTGACACCAGCGACCCCCCTGCAACCTGAACCAATGGCTTCCAGAGTGTCAAGGGACATTGCAGCTGCCCTCAGCTGGGTTTCTAAGTGAGGAAGTAGGTTTTGTCTGAGATGCACAGGGAGCTGTTCTGGACACAGGGACGCTGCCTATGTACGGACAGGCCCACTGCCCTGATGTCAACACGAAACCAGCAGCCTGAACAGTGCAGGAGGAACAGCCACAGAACCTGCTGGGAGAGGCCTGTAAGGACGCGGTTGTAGCGGTCCACGAGCAGGAGAGCACAGCCGGTCCAGCGGGAGAACGGGGCTGCAGAGCCTGCGAAGTCTACCTGCAGGGATGCTCCGTGGCCCCCAGCCCCCAGGGGCCCAGGGACTCGCCGCAACACCGGCACCTGGAAGGTGGCGGGAGGCAGAGCAAAGACGGATTAAAGATGGACCTGGGGAGTCTCCACTGCACCCTCGTTTGCTAGGAGGCAAGAGAAGATGTTTTTATAAGAAACTCCAGCAAGATGAAGGAACTGCCTCAGGGACCCGGAGACGAGACAGGAGGAGCACAGGTGGAAAAGGGCTCCACGGAGGGTCCTCTGAAGGGACAAGAGCCCAGCTGCTCTCAAATGGGTAGGACGGGGCATGGGGGCGGCTGGCTGACATACGCAGAGCCCAGCTGGTCCCGGGAGAGTTGGGCTGGTGGGCCTGAGGCGGGCCTGGACCACGCGGTTTACACCTGCAGGGTCGTGGGACAAGATGGCAGGGCTGGCCAGCGGCCCACCTAAACTGGTCCCGCCTGCCCTCCTCGCTCCGGGGTAGCGGCCCCGGGCCGGGTCTGAGTGAAGGCTACCACCCACCAGGCTCAGGCAGGGGAGGAGGTGGGTGTGCAAACTACAGCCAGGTGAGGCGAAAGGTGGGGCTGACCAGTCCCGGGGATGGGGACCAGGGAGGTGGCCACGGGGACTGAGGGTGGAAGTCAGACACCTGGAGGAGAGTCGCCAAAACCAGAAAATGGCAAGTGAGGCTTAAGATGCGACGTAGGTTAGGGAGTGAATGAGGACAGAAGGTGGGGGAGGCGAGGGGAGAAGTCCAGGTGCGGCCGGCGTCCTGGGGGGTTGGCACTATCAGGGCGGCGGTGTGGGCCACACGAGCCAAGGTGGACACTGCCACCAGCACAGGTCAGAAGCACCAAAGAGGCACTCAGCCGGGCACAGGCCCCTGGACAGAGGGTGGCAGGGTGTTTCGGGAAGAGCAGGCGGGGTGGGGTGAGAGCTTAGGGCCTCGCTCCCCGCCTCCAGGAGATTCAGCCCCACATGTGCTCATCAGCAGACTCGGCAGGGCCGGATGGTGCACACGAGGCCACGTGGAGCCTTCCCGAGCCGAGGTTCCTTGAGTCCTCGGGAAACAGAACCCCTCGCCTAGGTGTCGGCTGTCACTGAGCACGGAGCTCACATGTGATGAACACTGTCATCACACTAAGAAAGTGGAAGGGGCAGCAGTGTGTTTATAAGGCTGTATATTTAAAAAGACTAGAAAATTCTAAGATGACTCTTCTTTTAAAAGCCAGAAGAAACACTGTGAATAGAAATGGAGCGCTTGCTTGGAAAGGAAGGAGCACGCTGTTAAATAAATGTCAGGGGACTCCTGGTGCGGCCCGAGCGCATGGTTACAACCCAGAAGGTCTGACACCTGGCCCTGCGCCGAGAAACACTTCAGATCCAGTCCTCCTGGCTTGCTGTCACTTGCTCTTAATCGTAATGAATTTCAGTGTGGACAAGGACAGCAGTCAACGTTGGGTGTGGGCAAGTCCCCGAAGGCTGGCTGCCCCGCCCTGCCCCCACCCCAAGCTGCCACTGCTGGGGAGCCACTGTCAGCTCCTTGTTTGCACTGAAGTGTTGCAGGGCAGAAAGACCAACAGGATTCTTCTAAAATCCAAATGTCAAGTGACATGAGCCTATACATATGCCAGAATCCATCCAACTATATCCTTAAGATTTGTGTATTTAGCTCTATATAAGTTATACTTTGTTAGAGAAACAAAAATAAAATGAATTTAAAAGTCAAACAAATGAGAAGTATAATAAATAGGAAATCTAGCCTACTTGCCCCTTTCAACCTCTTCAAATAAACCAGACAGGCTTTTCTATGCATTTCTTTTCCTGATTTCATTTTTCTTTTATTAAGATCTCAACCAAAATGCAAAAACAAAAATTTAAATTTTCTCCAAGAAATTTAAATTTTCATTTTTTTTTGGCTCAAGACAGTGAAAGCAGGCTTACCCATCCCTAAGTTTTCTACCCTCCGGACACCGTCAAGGTTCTTCAAGGTTGTTTTCTGCCAATACACGGGAAATGTTTGCACCTGGCTGTTAGCAGCTCGGCAGGAAGTGACTGCCAAACCTGAAGGATGCATTCTGGGAACTGTAGTTCCACGATAAAAGGGGATTCCTCAGGAGAAAGTGGAAGACAAGGACAGACCAGAGATGACCAAATCTTAGAGCTGAGAGGGGCTTTGGAGGTCAAGGTGAATTTATGAAAGTCAGACAGGCCAGAGGGGCGAACCGCGTGGAGCAGAGTGAGGACTGGGGCCTACACCCTCTGCTGCTCCCACTGACGGCCAGAGGGGACTGCCCCGTTCAACAGGGAAAGCACGTGGGCCAAGCACGCAGCAAAGGCTCTTTCTGGAACACGCACTGTGGAAACTCCTGCCGCGTCCCCTTCTGTGTCTCCTGGCAAATGTGTCAGCAGACAGGCCCAGGACCCCCAGGGCAGGAAATGAGCACACCCGTCCATTGGGACCTAGGGACGGACGTCTTCCTGGTGCCACCCACGCCCACATCGCTTTGTGTTGATGCCAGCGTTCCCGCCAGGGCACAGAGAAAATGACGCCAACTGCACACACATAGGGTGCAGAGCCCAGGTGGCCCAGCCGGCGCTGGCTGTCCCAGGCAGAGAGGGCATACACGTGGCACACATGGTCCGGCTGGTTCCCACTGAACGGGCACCCCAGGGGAAGCTGTTCTTTTAAAATGATGGCAAGGCCCTTACCTCATCACCCAGGAAATGGAAAGGCACCCATGCACACAGGGGGGAAAAGGAAATGACAGAAAATTGAGCATATTTTCTATAAAATACAAAAGACATAAAAAGAGGCCAAATTATTATTTGCGGATAAATGTTATGGTTGGTTATCTAGTTAATCCAAAAGTCTCAACTGAGAAACTATTCGAATTAATAAGTGAATTTGTTAAGGTGGCAGTTACTAAAATGGGCAGCTTTCCCGCAAATTAAACTCAACAGGGGAGGGGCCATCTTCCACTCTGACACGTAGAGCTTAGAAGTCATAACTCCTGTCTTTACAAGAAAAACACTGAAAGAACTGAAAATTAATGACTGTCCTTGGACCCATCAGAGAAGTGCGGCCACAGATGTCTCCCCCAAACCTGCAGAAATGTGCTCACCTGGAGCAGAAGCTGGCAGGAACCCTGGACCAGATGCCGGGCTGAGTGCGCAAGACCGAGACAGTAAGCATCTGCGGGGCCACAGTCCTGCAGGCCCCGCACTTTCATGGGGTTCATTTCCAGAAACCCACCAAGTTCTCATCACAAAAAGCCAAGAAAAAAATCACCTGGGTCCCTGGCAGGGGTAGGGTAAGGGAACCATGTTGAAATAAGCCCAGAGCATTCTCCAAAACAAAGTCCTGTTCTGCAGTGAAAAGACTCCACCAGAGCTTGATCTCACCTGGGGGAAGGGCTCTTCCCCACTTGGCCCCTCTGGCCTTCCGGTCTTACCCCAGGGAGGGGAAAGAAGGGGAAGAAACACTTGTGAAGGTCACAGCCCAGGAATACAGGCCACTAAAAGGCTGAAATTTAATCCTAAGATTATAAAATGCTTCCCTTCCCCCACACCACTCCTCAGGGCTCCAGCGTAACAGGATTACAGGGGAAAATGCCCCAAGGTACCGACTCTACTACGAAAACAGTCTTCAGAGAAACCCAAAGACAACAGGGGAGACAAAAAATAAGGACTTGGAGGAATCTGAAGCCTTGGCACATACAGCTGCAGCTGCAGGAGAGATGAGACGCGGCCCAATCGCTAGTCAGGTTACGGCGACACTTCAAGCTGAGAGCCCATCTACGTCAGTTTCCACTGTGATACATACACCATATCCACCTTTCCAAAAAATTACATGGCATGCTAAAAAGCAAGCAAAAAAAAAAACCACAGTCTGAAGAGACAGAGCCTGACTCAGATATGGAAGAAATTCTGTAATTATCAGATTAATATACTAAGGATGCTAATGGAAAAAGTGGACACCATGCAAGAAGAGATGAGTAACATCGGAGGAGAAAGGAAATGCAGACAAAGAATCAAAAACACTGATGGACAAGGCTGAGGAAAGAGTCAGGGAGTCTGAAGATATGTCCATGGAAACTTCCCCAACTGAAATGCAAAAAGAAAAAAGAACAAGAACAGAATATCAGGGAAATGTGCAACAATAAAAAAGTGATACATATGCATGATTGGAATAGAGAAAAAGAAAGGAGATAAAGAAATGTGTGAAGTAAAAAGAGCTGAGAATTTTTAAAAATTAATGACAGACACCAAACCACAGATCCAGGAAGCTCAGACAATAACAAGCAAAATAAATACCAAAAAATCTACATCTAGGCATATCATATTCAGACTGTAGAGAACCAAAGACAGAGAATCTTAAAAGAGGCCAGAGGGGAAAAAACCTCATCTACAGAGTTAAAACAATAAGAATTAAAGTGGACTTCTTGTTAGAAGACCTGCAAGCAGGAAAAGTGTAGAGTCCTACATCCAGTGAAAGTATCCTTCAAAAGTAAAGAGGAAATAAATACTTTTTCAAACAAAAACTGAGAGAATTCACTGCCAGCAGACATGCCCTGCATGAAATATTAAAAGTTCTTCAGGGACAAGGAAAATGATATAGATCAGAAAACTCATATCTATGTAAAGAAAAGAGCATTGGAGAAGGAATAAATGAAGGTAAAAATAAAATGCTTTTTCTTATTCTTAATTGACACAATAGACAAAGGTTTGTTCAAATTTTTAGTAGTAACAGGGTGATTATAGCATAAGTATAAGTGAAATGAATGACAGCAATTTCATAAGGGACAGTCTGTTAAAGGCACCTGCACTACCCATGAAGCAGTGTAGTGTTATTTGAAAGTGGACACAGATTAGTTGTAAATGTATATTGCAGGGCTTCCCTGGTGGCGCAGTGGTTGGGAATCGCCTGCCGATGCAGGGGATGCGGGTTCGTGCCCCGGTCCGGGAGGATCCCGCATGCCGTGGAGCGGCTGGGCCCGTGGGCCATGGCCGCTGGACCTGCACGTCCGGAGCCTGTGCTCCGCAACCGGAGAGGCCACAGCAGTGAGAGGCCTGCGTACCGCAAGAAAAAAAAAAAATGTATATTGCAAACTTTCGGACAACCACTAAAAAACTTTTTAAAAAGAAGTGTTAATTGATATACTAAGAAAGGAGAGAAAATGAAATCCAATAAAACGCTCAATTAAAAACAGAGAAGGTTGAAAAGGAGAGGAAGAAAACAAAAGAAGCAAATGGAAAGCAGTCACAAACATGACAGACATCAATCCAGCTGAAGCAATGACCAGTTTATATTTGAGTGGCCTAAGACCACCCATCAAAAGATGGAGACCATTAGAGCAGATTGAAAAAAAAAAGACCCACTATATGTTGTCTATAAGAGACCCACCTTAAATATAAAGACAGATTAAAAGTAAAGGGATGGGCCTTCCCTGGTGGCACAGTGGTTGAGAGTCCGCCTGCTGAGGAGGGGACACGGGTTCGTGCCCCGGTCCAGGAATATCCCACATACCACAGAGCGGCTGGGCCCGTGAGCCATGGCCGCTGAGCCTGTGCATCCGGAGCCTGTGCTCTGCAACGGGAGAGGCCACAACAGTGAGAGGCCTGTGTACCGTAAAAAAAAAAAAAAAAAAAAAAAAAGTAAAGGGATGTAGAAAGATATATCATGCTGACAAGAATCAAAAGACAGCTGGAATAGCTGGAAAGCAGACATTAGGACTAGAAAAATTACCAGGGGTGAAGAGCAGCAATAGTATATAATAACCAAGAGGCCAAGTCTCCAAGAAGATTAATAATCCTCAATGCTTATGTACCTAACAACAGAGCATCAAAATACGTGAGACAAAGCCTGACAGAACTGCAAGGAGAAATACACAAACCTACCATCACAGCTGGAGACTTCAACACACTACAAGGAATGGACAGATCCAGCCGGCAGAAAATCAGCAAGGACACTGATGAACTCATCAATCAACTGAATATAACTGATCTCTATGAACCACTATGGTGGCTAATTTTAGGTGTCAACTTGACTGGGCTAAGAGGATGCCCAACTAGCTGGTACAACATTTCAGGGGGTGTCTGTGAAGGTCTTTCCAGAAGAGATTAGCATCTGAATTGGTGTACTCAGTAAAGCTGATGGCCCTCCCCATGTGTGTGGGCCGTGAGTGCCTCAACAGAATGAAAAGGCCGCAGAGGGGCGAACCTGCTCTCTCTGTTGGAGCTGGGGCACCATCTCCTGTCCTGGGGCCTTCAGATGGACCAGGACTTCCCTACCCCCTCCCAGGCCTTTGAACAGGAACTGAATTACTCCACCAGCTTTCCACCAGCTTTGAACAGGAACTGAATTACTCCACCAACTACTGGTGAGAACTCCACCAGTAGTTCTCGAGCTTGCCAGACATAATGGTGGGAGCCGATTCCTGTAATGAATTTCTGTGTACACACACACACACACACACACACACACACACACTACTGGTTCTATTTCTCTAAAGATCCCTGACTAACCACTAGTTCCATCAACAACAGCAGGACACACATTTTGCTCCAGCTCAAGCTCACAAGAAACATTCACCATGACAGGCCACGTTCTGGGCCGCAGAACATATCTTAACACATTTAACAGAACAGAAATCATACAAAATACGTTCTCAGACCACTGGAATTAAATCAGTAACAGCAAGATACCTGAAACAGTCCAAAATACTTGGAGATTAAACAAGACACTTCTAAGAACCAAGTGGGTCAAGAAGGAAGCCTCAAGAGAAATAAAAACACTTAAACTAAATGGAAACGAAAATACAACTTATCAAAATTTGTGGGATGCAGAAAAAGCAATACTTAGAGGGAAATGTATATTAGAAAAGTAGTACCTGAAATTAATAATCTAAGTTTTCACATTAGGAAAGTAGAGAAAGAAAAGCAATTAAATTGAAAGCAAGCAGAAGAAAAGGAAAAAAAAATTGGAGCAGAAACTAATGAAATTGAAAACAGGAAAAAAAAGAAAATCAACAAAATCCAAGATTGGTTTTTCAAAAAGATCAATAAAACTGATAAAACTCTAGCCTGGTTAACTAAGGAAAAAAGGAGAGAAGACAAAAATTACCAATATTATAAATAAAAGAGGAACATCACTACTATCCCATGGACATTAAAAGGTTAAAAAGGCATATTATGAACACTTTACGCCTACAAATTTGATAATTTAGGTGAAATGCATCAATTCCTTGAGAGACACATACTAGCAAAATTTATACCAGGAGAAAGAGATAAATATGAATAGGCCTGTATCTATTAGAGAAACTGAATCAATAATTAATAACCTTCTAAAACAGAAAGTACCAGGCCTAGATGGGTTTCTAGAATATTGGTGAATTCTACCAAACATCTAAGGAAAAAATTTTACCTATTCTTTACAATCTCTTCTGGAAGGCAGAAGCAGAGGGAATACCTCCTAAGTCATTCAGTTGAGGCCAGCATCACCCTAATACCAAAACCAGGCAGAGACATTACAAGAAAGGAAAACTACAAATATCTCTCATCAACATAGATGCAAAACTCCTTAACACGAGCAAATGGCATCTAACAACGTAAAAAAAAAAAAATTATACACCATGACCATGTGGGTTTATTCCAGTATACAAGGCTGGTTCAGCACTCTAAAATCAGTTAATACACTCCATCACATCAACAGGCTAAAGAAGAAAACTCAAATGATCATATCAATGGATGCAGAAAAAGTGACAAAATCACTTTTCATGATAAAACTCTCAATAAACTAGGAATCAAGGGGAACTTCCTCAACTTGATAAAGAACATCTATTTAAAAAACCCTACAGACGGGAATTCTCTGGCAGTCCAGTGGTTAGGCCTCCGTGCTTTCACTGCTGAGGGGAGGGTGCAGGTTCAATCCCTGGTCAGAGAACTAAGATCATGCAAGCTGCATGGCGTGCCCAAAAACGCCCCCAAAACCAAAAAAATGCTATAGTTAATGCCATACTCATGGTGAGAAACTCAAAGCTTCCCTACGAAGATCAGAAACAAGGCGAGGATGCCCCCTCCCCACTCATACAATGAACTGGAAGTCCCAGTTGATGCTACAAGAGAAGAAAAGGAAATAAAAGGTACACAGAGTGAAACAGAAAAATAAAACTGTCTTTGTTCTCAGATGACATGACCGTCTATGTAGAAAATCCTAAAGGATCCACAAAAAAACTACTGGAGTTAATCAGCAATTATAGCAAGGTTGCAGGATATAATGCTAACGTACTAAAGTCAATTGTTTCCCTATATACTAGCAATAAACAACTGGAATTTGAAATTAAAAAAAAATAACATTTATAATTGCACCAAAAAAAGAAGGAAATATTTAAGTACAAATCTAACAGAATATGTAAAGATTTATGAAGAAAACTACAAAACTGATGAAAGAAATAAAAGAAGATCTAAATAAATGGATGGATATTCTATGTTCCTAGATTGGAAGATTCAATATTGTTAAGATGGTCAATTCTGCCCAACTTGATCTATTGATTCAACACAATCCCAATCAAAATCTCATCAATCATTTTGTGGATACTGACAAACTGATTCTAAAGTTCATATGGAGAGGCAGAAGACCCTGAATAGCCAGCACAATATTGATGGAAAAGAACAAAGTTGGAGAACTAACAGTACCCTATTTCAAGACCTATTATAGAGCTACAATCATCAATAAAATGTGGTACTGGTGAAAGAACAGATACATCAATCAGTGGAACAAAACAGAGTTCAGAACTAGACCACCACAAACAGAGGCAACTGAGTTTTTACAGAGGAGCAAAGGCAATACAACGGAGAAGGAACAGTCTATTCAACAAACGGTGCTGAAACTGGATGACTAGACTGAAAAAAAGCATCTAGACAAAGACCTTACACCTTTTACAAAAATTAACTCAAGATGGATCACAGGCCTCAATGTAAAACGTTAAAGTGCAAAACTTCTTAAAGAGACACAGGAGAAAATCTACGTGACCTTATTTGGCAATGAGTTTTTAGATACAACACCAAAAGCCCAATCGATGTAAGAAAAAAACTGATAAGGGCTTTATTAAACTTAAAAAATTCTGTTTTGCAAGATGCTGTTAAGAGAATAAAATAAAAAGAGAATAAAAAGACAAGCTACAGACTGGGAGGCTATATTAGCCACCCCCTACCAACCCCTCCAACGCCCCCCACCCTGCCTAAAAGCTTCCTGCCTCCTTCCCTGCCTCCTTCTTTGGACCCTAGTTTTAGAAAAATTCATGTTCCTAACCCATGTTTGTTTTTTTTCCCTACCATTTCTATCTCATACATTTTCATATATTTAACTTTATTACATAAAGAAGTAAAACAAAAAAGGACTTGTATTCAAAATACACAAAGAACTCTTAAAACAATAATAAAACAACCTAATTTAAAAATAGGAAAAAAAAATAGGAGAACCATCTTTGAAAAGATGAACAAATTCAACAAACCTCTAGCTAGACGGACGAAGAAAAAAAAGAGAGAAGACTCAAATTACTAAAAATAGAAATGAAAGTAGGGATATTACTACTAATTCTACAGAAACAAAAAGGACTATGAAAGGACTATGGACAATTGCATGCCAACAAACTGGATAACCTAGATGAAATGGACAAATTCCTAGAAACACAAAACCTACTAAGACTAAATCACAAACAAATAGAAAAGCTGAATACACCTACAACTAGTAAGGAGATTGAATCAGTAATCAAAAACCTCCTGACAAAGATGAGCCCTGGACCTGATGGCTTCACTGGTGAATTCTACTGAACATTTTAAGAAGAACTAACAACAATCCTTCTCAGACGTTTCCAAAAAAATTGAAGAGGAGGAAACATTTCTAACTCATTGTATTGAGGCCTGAATAACCCTGATACCAATGCCAGACAAAGATACTCCAAGGAAAGAAAACTACAAGCCAATATCCCTTCTGAACACTGATGCAAAAATCCTCAACAAAATACTAGCAAACTGAAGTTAGCATCATATTAAAGAATTACATACCGTGACTATGTGGGATTTATTCCTGGAATGCAAGGATAGTTCAACATACAAATATCGATCAGTGTAATATGCCACACCAACAAAATGAAGGGAAAAGAACACGTGATCATCTCGATGCAGAAAAAGCATTTGACAAAATTCAACACCCTTCCATGACAAAAACACTCAACAAAATAGGGATAGAAGAAAACTATCTCAACACTATACAAGCCATATATGAAAAGCCCATAGCAAACATAATACTCGATGATGAAAGACTGAAGCTTTTCCTCGAAGATCAGGAACAAGGCGAGGCTGCCCACCTCACCTCTCCTATTCAACATAGTACTCAAAGTTCTAGCCAGAGCAATTAGGCAAGAAAAAGAAATAAAAGGAATCGAAATTAGAAAGGAAGAAGTAAAATTATCTGAGATGACATGACCTCATATGCAGAAAATCCTAAACACTGCACAAAAAAGCTATTGGATTATAGGTCATATAACTCAATATCAAAAAACAAACAGCCCAATCCAAAAATGGGCAGAATACCTAAAAAGACACTTCTCCAAAGAAGACATACAAATGGCCAACAGGCACATGAAAAGGTGCTCAACACTGCTAATTATTAGAGAAATGCAAATCAAAACCACGATGAGGTATCACTTCACACTGGTCAGAATGGCCATCATCAAAAAGTCTGTGAATAATAAATGCTGGAGACTGTGGGGAGAAAAGGGAACCCTCCTGCACTGTTGGTGGGAATAGGTATTGGTGTAGCCACTATGGAAAACAATATGGAGGTTCCTTAAAAAACTAAAAATAGAGCGACCATAGGATCCAGCAATCCCACTCCCTGGCATATATCTGGAAAAGATGAAAACTCTAATTCAAAAGGATACATGCACCCCAATGTTCACAGCAGCCCTATTTACAATAGCCAAGACATGGAAACAACCCAAGTACCTATCAGCTGTCAATCAGTTTAAAAAGAAATGTGGTATATATGTACACAATGGAATATTACTTGTCCATAAAAAAGAATGAAATACTGCCATTTGCAGCAACATGGATGGACCTAGAAAATAACATAATAAGTGAAGTCAGACAAAGACAAATATTATGTGATATTACTTACATGTGGAATCTAAGAAATAATAGAAATGAATCTATATACAAAATAGAAACAGGGCTTCCCTGGTGGCGCAGTGGTTGAGAGTCCGCCTGCCGATGCGGGGGACGTGGGTTCATGCCCCGGTCTGGGAAGATCCCACATGCCGCGGAGCAGCTGGGCCCGTGAGCCATGGCCGCTGAGCCTGCGCGTCCGTAGCCTGTGCTCCGCAACGGGAGAGGCCACAACAGTGAGAGGCCCGCGTACCAAAAAAAAAAAAAAAAAAAGAAACAGACTCACAGACATAGAAAGCAAACTTCTGGTTATCAAAGGGGAAAGGGAGGGGAAGAGGGATAAATTAGGACTATGGGATTAACAGATATATGCTACTACATATAAAATAAATAAGCAACAAGGATTTATTGTATAGCACAGGGAACTATATTCAATATCCTGTAACAACCTATAATGGAAAATAATCTGAAAAAACAAAAGACTGAATCACTTTGCTCTGCACTTGAACCTAACACAATATTGTAAATCAGCTATACTTCAATTAAAAACAAAACAAAACATCAATAAACCCACGGTGATTCATGGTGAGGCGGCTAAAGTAATCTGGTAATCCTTTAAGGAAAAAAAAAAAGCTGTTGGATCTAATAAATGAATTCATCAAATTAGCAAGATACCAAAGCCAACACACAAACATCAGTTGCATTTCTATACACAAAACATGAACAATCTGAAAAGGAGACTACAGAAACAATCCCATTTATAATAGCATCAAAAAGAATAAAATACTTTGAAATTAACTTAACCACAGAGGTGAAAGACTTGTACAATGAAAACTACAAAACACTTCAGAAAGCAATTAAAAGAAAACATAAATTAATGGACACACATCCCATACTCATGGACTGGAAGGCTTCATATTGTTAAACTGTCAATATTAACCAAAGCAATCTACAAATTCAGTGCTACCTCTCTCAAAATACCAATGTTTTTCGCAGAAATAAAAAAACCATCCTAAAATTCATACTGAATCTCAAAGGATTGAGAATAGCCAAAACGATCCTGAAAAGGAACAAAACTGGAGAACTCACATTTCCTGATTTCAAAACTTACTATAGTAATTCAAAACAGTGTGATATTGGCACGAAGACGTATATAAACCAGCGGAACAGAACAGAGAATCCAGAAATAAACCCCCACATGTATGGTCAAATGATTTTTGACAAGAGTGCTAAGACCATTCAGTGGAGAAAGGACAGCGTTTTCAACAATCGGTCCTGGGAAAGCTGGACATCCACGTGCCAAAGAACGAAGGTGGGCTCTAACTGGTTAGGTATACGGCTATCTAACACCATATGTAAAAACTAACTCAAAATGGATGAAAGACCTAAACGTAAGACCTAAAGTAATAAAACTCTTAGAAGAAAACATAGGATGAAAGTTTCACGACACTGGACTTGACAATGATTTCTGGAATATGACAACAAAGGTACAGGTAACAAAAGAAAAAATAGACAAACTGGACTTTAAGAAAATTGTTATAATTTGTATATCAAAAGGCAATATCCACATGGTAAAAAGGCAACCTACAGAATGGGAGAAAATATTTGCAAATCATATTTTTGATATGAGATCAATATCTAGACTATATACAGAACTCCTAAAACTAAACAACAAAAACCCCCCCAAATAACCTGACTGAAAAATGGGCAAAGGACTTGAACAGTCATTTCTCCAAAGAAGACATACGACTGGCCAATATACACATGAAAAGATGCTCAGTGTGACTGACCGTTAGGGAGATGCAAACGAAAACCACAGTGAGACGAGACTGCCCCACACCCGTGAGGATGGCTGTTATCAAAAACACAGAAAACACGTGTTGGTAACGATGCCGAGAAACTGGAACTCTTGTGCACTGTCAGCAGGAATGTAATGTGGTGTATTCATTACGGAAAATAGTACGGAAGTTCCTCAAAAAATTAAACACAGAACTACCATATGAACCGGCAATCCCACTTCCGGGTATACACCCGAAAGAACAGAAAGTCAGGTCTTGAAAAGTTACTTGTACACCCACATTCATAGCAGCATGATTCCTAACAGCCAGTGGGTGTAAGCAACCCAATGTCCGTCGATGGATGAGTGGATAAACAAATTGTGGTCCATCCATACAATGGAAGAAAATTCTGTAGTATGCTACAACATGGATGTACGTTGTGGGCACTAGGCTAACTGAAACAGCTAATCACAGACGGACAAATACTATATGATTTCACTTACATGCGTCAAAATCATGGAGACAGAAAGTAGAATGGTGGCTGCCAATGGCTAGGCGCGGGGAGAGGGAGAGTTATTGTTTAATTGGTATAGAGTTTCAGATTTACATGAGTTATGGGCATGGATGGTGGTGATGGCTGCTCAACAACGTGAATGTATTTAATGCCACTGAACTGTACACTGACAAACTGTTAAGAAGATACATTTTTTGTTATTTGTATTTTAACTCAATATAAGAAAAGGAACAACAAAAAAGAAATGAACTACCAAACCATAAAACGACAGAGGAACCCTAAATATATACTAAGTGAAAGAAGCCAACCTGAAAAGCCTGCATGCTCTAGTTCACAGCATCCATACATCCCAATCAGGCGACATCCTAGAAAAGGCAAAACTACAGAAACAGTCTAAAGATCAGTGGCTGCCAAGGACTGGGAGGAAAGGCGCGAACAGTGGACAGAGAGGTTTTTAGGGCAGTGAAACTGCTCTGTGATATTGTAATGAGGATACATGTGCTCATGTACCTGTCAAAACCCAAGTATAAGGCGTCCTGCGGGCTGACCTGCCCGAGTGTTTCCAGGGGCGCACAGACCCTGGCCGGGACTCAGACGCGTGCAGTGGTCGCCTTCCTCCCCAGGCCTTCAGTGGGGCAAGGCTGGTGCTCCTGTGTTTGTGCTTGTTTGAAAGATTCCTCTTTTTGTCCCTTCCCCAACCATGTTTTTCTTGCCCAGCAATGATTCATCTTCAATGGTTTGAAATCACAAAATTTCTACCCACTCAATCTTTTACTTCATTCTACTGAGTTGGTCTTAAATAAAATCCTCTTGAGATTTGTATCTTTGAAAGATACTCTGTTTTGTTAACAATAGTTTGTCAGTGGAAAAAAAATCCAAGTATAAGACAGGAACCTAAATGTAAACTGTGGACTTAGTTACTAACAACGTATCTATATGGGTTCATAACTTGTAATGAATGAACCACACTAACACAAGTGGAAATGCAAGATGTTAGTAGCAGGGGAAACTGTGGGGGAATTTCCTGTACTATCTGCTGACTACTCTCAAACTTTCCTTAAAAAATCCTCTATTAATCAGAAAATAATCAATGGAAGGTAGGGAGTAGGTAAAAATATAGATGAAACAAGAGTATCAGAATGCTGATAAATGTTGAAGCTAGGGGGTAGGCACAAGGGGGTTATTATACTTTTCTGTTTAATTTGTACATGTTCAAGATTTCCACAATAAAAAGCTTTTAAAACTCCAGATTAGCTCAAGAACTGTCTGTATAATGAATAAAAGAGCAGGAAGAAAACAGATATTTTTGAAGCAAGTATTAAATTAAAACTGAGGGCACGGCTGAATCACACTTGATAGTGGACATCCTCGTCACATCAGGGACATTCACAGGTCAGTGGGCAAGGCGGGAATGGCACGGTCAGGGAAGGACAGAGAGGGGATGAACGCGGAAAGATGTTCATCCTCACTGGTTCACAGAAAGGCCAGCAACGCGGGCTGGTGCGGCATGACGCCTGGACTCAGCACGGGCTCAGGGACAGAGCACCCCATCCTGTGGGAATGCCACTCAGCACCAGCTTTCTGGAGGGCAAACTTCCCAGAGCCCGGAATCTGCAGGTCCACTGGCCGGGCTTCTCTGCTTCAGGGATTCTGTCCAAAAAAATGGGACTGGCTGAAGGTCACGGACTGAATAAACATGTGTACAGTCCCTTCAACACACCCTATAAAATCATCAGAAGGTTCCTTCACCGATGAATGAAGTCGTAAGCACACTGGGAACGGTCAAGGGAGCAGATGCCAAGGAGAGCCGCAGGCGGGGACCATGGCTCCGAGCGGGGCCCTGCATGGCCTCTCTCCCTCCCACCCCTCCCACTGCCCCTGGCCCAGCTCCTCCTGCAGCCTCTCCCTCCACCCCAGGGAGCCCAGGAGCAGAGGGGCAGCACCCACCCCCGCCCCCTCCTCAGGGCCCAGTGCGCTCCTGTCTGTCCTCACGGCTCTCCCTGTCCACCTGGGCCCCAGCAGACACCTGCTCCCTCGTCCGCATCTGACACACACAACTTTCCCGTGGAGCCGTGTTCCCTTCTGGCTACTGCCCACTGTCCCCACAGCTCGACCTCTTAAAGTGCCTGGTCCCCAGCCACCCTCACCGGCCCCTCCCTTCACTGGCTCTACACCCAGCTCCATTCCCACCACTCCAAGGAGACTGTGGTCACCAGTGACCCCATGTGGCCGAGTCAGCCATCCTTTCTCCATTCTGATCAGAGCTGCGGCAGCCCAGCAAAGCACCCCCCTTTCTACAATACCTGTTTCTCCCCCCTCTGTAGGCACACACATGCAACCTCAAGAGGCTGGGTGCTGGCTCTCTGGCATCAGCACCTATGAGGCATCTCAAACTCGATTCCTCTCAAAGTTTCTCTGTCATATGAGTTCCCCCCAAATCATTAACTATTTATCCAAAAGAGGGAAAAATTGGTAACGATAAATCATGGTGAATAAAGTAACCAATACCACGTGTACGTGCATCTACTGGGGAGATGAGGATTTGGAGCTCAGATCAGAGACGACCCGCAGGGGGGAGGGATGGGGGGAGGGACGGGGCTGGGAAGGGGCACAGGAGCCCCTCAACTCAAGCATTTACAGGAAGACAGGATGAAGGCTGACAGACACCCATCAGAATAGAAAAAGAAACAACGAGAAAGCCTAACAAATTAAAAAATAAAATAGTCAGGCCCAAGTTTCAATTTATCTATAATCCCAGTTGTAAACGGATTAAATTACTTTATATAAGGCTCTCAGATTGAGCTAAAATATAGCTACAAAATAAAGGGATATAAAAAGGTTGAAAATAAGGAGACAAAGAAGTAAAACTTTAAATGGGACAAAATAGGCCTTTCTGTTTGGTAACATGGAGGCATACTCACGTATCTAATAACATGGTCTGTAAATACAGTTAAACTGAACAGACATTCAAGAAGCAATAGCACCTCAGGAATCACAGTGACAGACCTACCTCACCTCTTAAAAATCAACAGATCAGGGACTTCCCTGGTGGTCCAGTGGTTAAGAATCTGCCTTACAATGCAGGGGACGTGGGTTCAATCCCTGGTCAGGGAACTAAGATCCCACATGCTGATGGGCAACTTAAGCCCGTGTGCTGCAACTACTGAGCCCAGGCCCTCTGGAGCCCACACTCCACAACTAGAGAGAACCCCTCGCACTGCAACGAAAGATCCCACGTGCTGCAACTAAGACCCAACGCAGCCAAAAATAAATAAATTAAAAAAAAAAATCAGCAGATCAGTGGATACAGTAAGTTAGGAAACAGATCAGTTGACCAGTAAAATAAGCTAGATCCAGCCTCAGCCAGACAGAACAATGTAACCAATCGATGGACAGGACACCTTCTTCTCAAGCTGTAAGGAAACAGTCACAAACAAAGAGCATTCTGAGCCACAATGAAACCTCAGAAGATTCTATAAAGCAAGCATCTTTAAGTCACTGAACCTTAACAATAACACAAAAAATTAACTCCCTTCCCCCAATCCATCCACTTGAAAACCACAACACCCTCCTAAACAACTCAAGTTAAAGAGGGAATCAAGACTGAAATTACAAACTCTTTAGAAACTAAGGGCAAGGAGAGCGACAGGAGGCGGGTCTGTGGCGGGGAGCCAAAGGGACAGAAGGAGGGATCCAGCCTCAACTGCAGGTACCGGGAAACATAAACTGTCCCCAAAGACGTTATGCACTTCCCTCCAGGAGCCAGAACAGCTATAAAACTCAAGAAAGCAAAAAGAAGTCAGGAAGAAGGAAGCAGAAACAACAACGGAGACCTAATCAATGCAGGCTGTTTGGAAAGACCTGCAATAGTGACAAACTTTGGGGCGTCTGACCAAGAGGAGCAGAAAAAGGTACCAAGAATATCAGGTACGAGAAACTACAAAAACCACTTTAAAATAACAGGAGAATGTAGTGTGTAACTCTGACCAGTACATCAGGATGGCTTTGGGTTTTGCTTTTGTTTTTGGTTGTGCTGATGGTTGTTGACCTGGGGGTCTAGTAGGCCCTGAACAGCCTGTCACACACTGGAGCCTTTTCTCACCTGCAGTGGTAATTGCAACCTGGAAGACAAACGCTGATTCAGACTAAATGCACGATGTGGTAGGAAAATGGTTTCCACCTTTATACACATAACAGGCAAAAGATACTAACCTCAAAACTGATTCTGTAAGAAATAAAAGTTGGCATGCTGCAACTAAGAAGCCCACATGCCACAACCAAAGATCCCATGTGCCGCAACTAAGACCCGATGCAGCCAAATAAATATATTTTTCATAAAACATTAAAAAAAGTCTAAGAATACACACTAATTTTTTTTTTTTTTCCTGCAGTACGCGGGCCTCTCACTGTTGTGGCCTCTCCCGCTGCGGAGCACAGGCTCCAGACGCGCAGGCTCAGCGGCCATGGCTCACGGGCCCAGCTGCTCTGCAGCATGTGGGATCCTCCCAGACCGGGGCACAAACCCTCATCCCCTCCATCGGCAGGCGGACTCCCAACCACCACGCCACCAGGGAAGCCCTACACACTAAATTTTAATGGCAACCAGGAATAAAAGTGGGGAGGTGAGTGGGAAAGGGGAATTTTCACCACTTCTTAGCCGACGTATTTCTGCAGTGTTCTTACGAGAGAACATACTCTACTCGAATAGGTGTTTAAAAGTTTTAAAAAGTTATTATTAATGTTCAAAATGCTTAACGTCAGGATATTCATCACAACCCAACTGGAAAGAACCTCCTCATGATTTTAAGAGTCTCCTACGATCTTTCTAATGGCTCACCGTGTCTGTCTAAGCTTACGTTTCGACCCTAACTCGTTAGCAACTACTGTCTGCGTGAGGTCTGCGGCAGGAAGGGACCCCAGTGGGGTGGAGGACCAGCTGTCCGGGCCCCACCACCGTGGTTCTGGGTCTCCCACCCCTCCTTCCTCACCGGCTAAAGCTCCCAGCTATAGCCACCTCCCAGGCACCCCGGAGCCCAGCCGGTGAGGCGAGCTCGCCAGCCTGGCTCCCCTTCTCGGGAGGCACCGCACGGCGCAGGCCCCGCGCTCGCGAACCCCAGCCGCGCGGGCGCCAGGCCCGGGTACTGACCGCGGCCGGGGGCCAGCAGGCTGCTCAGGTGGGGGAGGCTCAGCCGCCGCAGCCGGTCCAGCTTCTCCCGCAGCTCGCGCACCTGGCTGTCCGAGCGGCTGACCCTCTGGCGCAGGGCCCTCAGCTCGCCGTTCTTCTTCTCCACCTGCTCCTGCAGGCAGCACACCTGGCTCTTGCTCTGGCGGGAGGAGAAGCAGTAGGAGTGCAGCGAGTCGATAAGCTTGCAGGCTCCTGACGCCGACAGGATGACCTCGTTGATGGACATGGGGCTGGCGTCGCTGTGCTCGCTCTGCACGGCCTCGGCCGCCGGCTTCGGGGTCACGTCGGTCGGAGGCGCCGAGGGGCCCTGCGCGGGCTTCTGCGGCGTGGCTGTGAGCGATGAGCTCGCCGTGGGGGGCGCGCGTGGCGGGCTCTGCGCCGGCCCCTTATCGGGCCCCGGGCTGCTCCCGCTGCAGCCGGGCTCGGCGTCTCTCTTCGGCCTCTTGCGGTCCACGGGCTCCCGGGGGACGGCCGGCCTCTCGCGGGCATGCTTGGAGGAGAAACTGTAGGAATGAAGCGAGCCAATGAACTTGCAGGCCCCCGACCCCGGGGGGGTAAAGTCATCCACGGAAATGCCGCTCCTGTCCACCAGGCCCCCGTCCGGGGAGGTGGCGTTCTCGTCGCCGGCATCCACAGCACAAGTGTTGGCTTCTCCCTGGCCGCCGGACGCGGTGGCGGAGGCCGGACCGTCATCTCCGTGTCCTTCCGGAGGCTGTCGGGCCCGCTGCAGACCGGCGGCCTCCCGGGTAGCCCTGGCTGCGGGTCTGCCCTGTGATGTGCCCCGCTTCAGCTTGCGGGACTCGGGCTTGGCCATTAGGCTTTCACTCGAGCACGACGACGACGACCCTGCAGCTGCCTTCCCGTCGGCAATGTCACTTGCATGTGCCCTCAGACCCCCCGAGGCCTTCCTGGTGTCCTTTCTCCGGGGGCGGCCATGGCCTCCGGCCCCCCTTTTCTTCTCAGCCAGGTGGAAGATGGACGGCACGGCCGTGGGCTTGAGCAGGCGGTGCTGGTCCTCCAGTCTCTTGGAGAAGCTATCTTTGGTGAAATGTTCACTACAGAGGAAAGAATACTTAGTGGGCGTCCAGTTATCCCTCTGAACAGCCTTCAACCACTGGATCAGACGTTTTGAGTCCTTCAGGGGGAATCTGCAGGACAAATGACAAATTAGAAAAAAATAATTAAATGCCTCCCCCTACTACTATCAACTATAAAAGCAGAACAAGTGTATTTGCAAACACCCCAACCTGTGTTGACTTTACCCATTTAAAAACTTAACAAAGATCTAAGAAATACCTTCTACTTGCAACTTATTACTGAAATAGAAAGATTAAAGACGGCACTGCCTGCCCTTAAGAAGCTTACAGTCCATAGGGTGGATAAAGAGTGAAGGTGGATACCTCCTCCCAGGCTGTGGTAAATGCCCTGCAGGGATACAGAATCCTTGGAGAGACAGCACCAGATGGACAGCGGGAAAGGCTGCAGGAAACCCTGGAAATAGTTCCTAGAAGCTCATAGCTGGCCAACCCTCCTGGTGTGCCTGGGATGCAAGACTTGGGGTGCCCAAAGGAAGATGGTTGCCCCTCCCCATTTAGAAGTCAGGCCAAGCGTCAGACAGCAGAGATGGGAGCAAGAGGCCAGGAGAGCGTCCCAGACACACACACCCCTGCCCCCGTGCCCCAGCTGCGGCTCAAGGAGCTGAGGATGCGAAACTAGCTTGCAGAGCAGGCGAGACTCAACAGCCGTGGCTCTGCGGCTCCCTTTGAAAAGCAACCAGTCCCTGGCAAACACTGAAAAAGACACTTAATGATCATTTTTTTCTCATTCAGTCAAGATGTCTACTTAGAAAACTCTGGTGAAACTACACATACGAGGGTGGGAGTAGAGCGGCCATTCCAGAGGGCTGTTCTGCTGCACCTGAGGTCACCTAACCCACCTGACGCTGCTGGGGACCAGGACCATGGGGAGACCAACTCCTCATGAAGCTCCAAGCAGCATGATCCTCTAAATTTCCTCACTGCTTTGGGAGCCCATTACCCGAAGCTCCCTCCACCCCCCAGTTCCCACGTCCTCGGCCATTATGAATGCCAAGAGCAGCCTCCTCTGCAATGCTTTGCCTCCGTTTTCAAATACAGTCACAAAACTAAGGGCTCTGAAGGAAACTCAAGTAAGCATGCTGGCTGACCGCTGAAACGACCTGCTGTTACTATCCTGATAGGTTGCAACGACCTAAGACTTAGCGCAACCCACCATGAACTTCCAGTAAGACTACAGGACAAATGTCCTCCAGGTTTGCAAAACTTGAACACCATCCTGCAATGTCAAAAGGAAAACAGAAAAGTATCCGAGAGGAGATTTCTAAGGTGAAGTTCCTTCTGCTCACTGTTCTGGTACCTCCAGCGTGGAGGTCGTAGAAAAGGACTCGCCGTAAGAAGCTGAATTCCAGAGCCTTCACGAAGCAGGCCAGGCCAGAAAGAAGGCCAGCCCCTGTCCTGCCTCGGGCCGGTTTCAGTGGGCGCCCACGGAACAGAGCCCTCCACGACTCGCAGCTAAGCCCCGGCGAGGAGCGGGCTGGGCCGGCCCCACGCTGGATGCTGTCAGGGACCTCCCGGGACTCACCTCCGCGCGGCAGGGCTACCTTCCCCGAGGCCAACCGCGAGGCCCCTTCTAGGACACAGCGTCTGGAGCGCGTGTTAATCCACGAGGCGCATTTGCTCGGCCACATCCTTGATCGCAGAGATCAAGACGGGCTCCCCCGTGACGAAAAAAGCAGAAAAGTCACAGCAAACACAAGACGACAACCGACCGAAAGAAGCGTGTTTCCAGAACACACCGTTTCTGGAGGCTGGCGGCGCCAACCCGAACCCATGGGGCGCAGGGTGGCCACGGGGTGGTGGAGAGGCTGCCGAGGCCGCGGCGTGGGCGCCGGGCGGCCTCCGAGTGGGCATGGGGAGCGCACCGGCGGCCGAGGGTCGCGGGGGTCGGGTGGCCGCGGATGGAAGCCGCCAGCCGCGGTGGCCCGAGGCGCCCGGCCCAGAGACGCCGGCCGGGCCAAGGTCACACAGCGCCGCGCTGACTCACTCGCGGGACCGGCCCGGGGCCCGCGCCCTGAGCGACCCCGCGTCCGACAGGGCCGCGCGGCCTCAGTCTCCCCGCGCGGCCGGGCCGGGCCGGGCCGAGCCGGGCCGGGCGGGGGCGTGGCCCGCGGGCCGCGCGGGCGGCGGGCCGGCGGCGGCGGGCGGGGCCCGGTTACCTGTGGAAGGAGACGGCGCGCTTTTCCCCCTTGCCCTGCCGGTTGGAGCAGTTCGCGGCCGCGCAGCAGATCACCATCTCGGGCCTCGGGCCGCCGCGCCGCCGCCTGGCTCCGGCCCTCGTCTCGCCGCGCCGAGCCCCGGGCGGGACCGCCCCGAGGGGAGGGCGCGCGGCGACACGGCTGCGGGACGTGGGAGCCAGCCCCGCGGCTCCCGCCGTACGGCAAGATGGCGGCGCCCGGCCGCCCGCCGCCCGGCCGCCAGGCCCGGTCCTCGGCGCGCCCTGGATACCCGGCACCTGGCGGGGCGCAGCCCGTGGCTCGCGGCGTCTAGGGTGGGCGGGGGCGCCCCGGGCCGGCATCGCCCTGCGGCGACATGGCGCATGGGGGGCATCCGTACGGCAAGATGGCCGCGCCGGCGGGCCTGAGCGCACGACGGGCTCACGAGCCCGCCCCGGTGCCCTGCTGCCCGCTCGCGCCTGCTTCCGCTGCCCCGGTGGGTCGCTGCTGGGATTCCCGGAAGCACGACGCAGGCCGCCGTGGAGCCGAGCGCGCGGGCCCGGACCTCCGCGCTGGGTCCGCCGTACGCCAAGATGGCGGCGGCGCACTTCCGTCGCGTACTTCCGGCCCCGCCCGCGCCCGCACCCGTTCGGCCCGGATTGGCCACGGCGGCGGCCCGTCGCGTCTCTCTGCGGAACCGTCGGAGCGACGCCGGGCTCAGTCGGCGGCTCTGGAGGGAAGATGGACGCAGGTGAGGGTCGGCGGGGCGCGGGGGGACCGGGGCGGCGCTCGCCGGGCCGCTTGGCGCCGAGGTCTGGGCCGGGGCTTCGCCGGCGCGGCCTGGGCGCGGGGCGGAGCGGGGCCCTGGGGCGGAGCGGGGCGCGGGCGGCGTCCGCGGGAGGCCGGCGCGGGTCTGACAGCCCCGTTTGCGTGTCTCTCGCTTTTCCGGGCCGCCCACAGCGCCCCGGCGGCCGGTCCCCCGGGCCCGCGGCCGGCTCGGACGATCGGGGCAGCGCGGCGTCCGGGACGGCGGGTGGGGACGCCGAGCGGTGCTGGAGGCCGGGCGGAGCCGGTCCATGACACTGCGGTGGGGAAGCTTTTGTCCGTTCGCTAGGAGTTACGAAGGGGAAACTTTCACTCTTATAAAGTTACGGGGGTGGGCTGGAGGCGAGCAACATACTCCACCACTCAAACCATACGCATTTTTTTTTTTTCAAATTCAGTAACCAGTAGGTGATCTAAGCGTTTTCCGTGACTGAAAAGACGGACTGAATCCATCTCATCATGTCTTAATTCTCTAACACAAAGTGTGTGGGGGCTGGGGTGGGAGGGTGTGTGCGTATACGTACGTATGTGTACATCTGTGGATGTGCTGTTGTGCTCTGTTTCATCATGTTTCTGCTCCAGGGGGGAGAATTGTTTAATTTTTGCTGGCACGCTATTTTGGATATTTGTCCAGTAACCTTGAAAGCATTCTTACACCTTGAAAGGCCCTCTTTTTCATCCCACAGCAGTTTTAGTTCTTTTATAACTTGTAGGGAGTGATTTGTATTCAAGTATCCCCACATCTGTAAAAACTTTCTTCTGGTTTAATTCCACCTATCATTCTGGATGGCATTGTTTTTGCCTCATTTTTTTTTTCCTGGTAGCTGCAGTGTAAATTTAGTGAATTCTCAGTTTGGAAACTGTAATATAGACCTGTATGGCCAATATTTCAGTGACTTGTGGCATCTTGTCACTTAAGTCACAAGGTAGTAGGACAGAATGGTAGCCATGACTCCCGAAACATGATGTTAACCAGAAGTATTGTGAAGTTGTTCAAAACAGAAAAAGTACTAGGCCCGGGGTCGGGGAAGGAATAGAATTATTTAGTCATCTACTTTCTTTTAGGTTATGACTGCTTGGGTGCCTAAGAGCATTCACTGGGAGACTCAGTTAGGGTGGAAGAAACAGTTTTGTGATGGTCGTTTTACGTTAAACGTGAAAACCATCACGTTAAAGTTGAGTAGCCACATGGCGATACCTCATGGGACACAGATCACTGCTTCAAAGCAGAAAAGCTGTTCACGTTTGAAGGCCTCTCCTGATGCTAATAAAAACGTATATGACATTTGTAGGGTGTTGTGGAGAGTTTTCTTTCTGCTGTGGTGCTGTACCACCTTTTAGGATGATTAATGGTCCAGCCTCCCCTCATCCCTGGAGTCCTTACAGATTCTGCCTTCCTTGCCAGAGGTTATGCAGTTCCTGGTTGTTTTTATAGTCATCCGTTCAATAACTATACTTATTACTGAGTGTGGGTTTGTGTCTGGCATTGTTCTAGACCCTGGGGCTAGAGAAGTGAACAAAATAGATAAAAACCGTGTGCTGGCTGACATGCTAGACACGACACCCACGGTGTGGCTCGTGGGCGGGTGACGTGGGTCAAACAGGAGGGGTTTGGAGTCGCCAGGATGGCCCAGAAAGGTCTCACCACAGAGGTAACTTTTGACCAGGACTCAGAAGCAGTGCTGGGGGAGGGCAGGCATCCTGCTCCGGGAGCATCCAGTGGCCAGTGAGGCCAGGGTACAGTGGGTGGGGGTGAGAGAGCTGAAGACGGAGCAGTGATGCGGCCCAGGTGAGGCCTTGTTGGATCGTGGTGAGGGCGTCCGAGCGGGCAGAAGATACTTCGGAGACTTTGAGAGGAGGAGTAACGCGACTTGCTCGGGCTGCCCTCCTGCAGATGGGCAGCAGCGAGGCCAGGAGACCAGTTAGGAGGCTGTTGCAGTACGCCGCGCGCGAACCCTTGGAGGCCTCGGTCAGCGTGGGGAGAGGGCGTTGACCTCTGGCTGCCTCTGCAGGTTGAGACAGTGGGACTGTACCAGTGGGACGTGGCGAGGGCAGAGTGGAGAGGGAGGGGCTGGAGATGGTGAGGTTATGGCTTGAGCTGAGACACTCAGGTGGGGAGACGTGGGGAGATCCCGCTTGGTGGGGAGCTGTTAGGAGTTTGGTCTTGTACATGGTGACCATGAGGTACCTGCAAGATGTCCATGTTGTGACGTCCAGAGAGCCTTGGGTCTGCAGGCCTGGAGCTGAGGGAGGAGGGCGGGGCTGGAGGTAGAACTGTGCGGGGGGCCACTTTGGACGAGGTCACTGAGGGTCTGAGTGTGGGAGGAGAGAGACAGAGCTGGGGATGGGGCCCTGGGGCTGCTGTGTAGAGGTCTGAATGTGGCAGGCAGGCCCCAAGCACTGTTCATTCAAACACGCCCGAGGGGCTTCCCCGGTGGTGCAGTGGTTGGGAATCCGCCTGCCAACGCAGGGGACACAGGTTTGAGCCCTGGTCCAGGAAGATCCCACATGCTGCGGAGCAACGAAGCCTGTGCGCCACAACTACTGAGCCTGCACGCCTAGAGCCCGTGCTCCGCAACAAGAGATGCGACCGCAATGAGAAGCCCGCGTACCACAACGAAGAGCAACCCCTGCTTGTCACAACTAGAGAAGGCCCGCGCGCAGCAACGAAGACCCAACGCAGCCAAAAAAAACCCGCTCCAGTTGGCACTTAAATCAACACGCTGTCCGTTCCTTGAGGACAGAGCCGGTGTCTTGTGCTTCATCTCTGGTACTTTACATTGTGTCTGGTATGTGGCTGGCCATCGAAGAAGCAGAACTTGAATTGGTGTTAACGCACACATCCCTGTCCTGTAGAGGTTCCTGGGCTGCAGAGTCTGTGTGTAACGGAAATGCAGTGTGTTGGCGTCAAGTGTGGCTGATGAGGAGGGCAGCTCACTGCAGGGCAGCAGGGCTCGCTGTGGACGCTCTGTCCAGCGTGGCCACTGAAGCGGCGTGTGCAGTATTCTCATGCCGCTGAAGTTCCAGCTTTGCTTCCCTTCCATTCTCCTTCCCTTCCTTCCTTTTTTCATTCAGAACTGAACCACCAGCGTTTTCATATAAACTATTTGGGATTTGAAAAAACTATTTGCAAACCTGTTATCTTAAACATAAGCATTTTCTGAAGGAAAGGAAGATTCCTTGTTCTAATTTTATTCATAAAGCATATATAATATATGTATTTACAGAGTATAATCTTTCAGAAGCATAAGCATTTTGAGGAAATGTCTTTGAAATGTGGTACATTACACTTAGCTCTAAAGGAAAAGTAATGGTGCATGATTTTTGTCGTTCTCCCTGGATGAGTTATGTAATTGGGACTGTCATGTGGTTACATTTATGGAGCACAGTTTGCTATTTTCTATCATATTAATAACATTAAATTGAAACATTTTAAAAATGGAATTGCCATTCGGTTAAAAGGCTTTCCACTTCCTCTTCTGGGTGTGATCAGGGACACCCTAGGGAGGAAGAGGTGGAAAATCAGGCGTTTGGGACCCAGGTGACCAGGTGGGAAAGGTGTTTCTAAAAGGCTTCTTTCTCAAGGTGGATGGTGCCTGTCTTGCTTCTGTGTGTCATCTTATTTCAAATTAAAATCATGGGACTTCCCTGGTGGCACAGTGGTTAAGAATCCGCCTGCCAGTGCAGGGGACACGGGTTCAAGCCCTGGTCCGGGAAGATCCCACATGCCGCAGAGCAACTAAGCCCATGCGCCACAACTACTGAGCTACAACTACTGAGCCCGCGCGTCTAGAGCCCGTCCTCTGCAACAAGAGAAGCCACCGCAATGAGAAGCCCGTGTACTGCAATGAAGAGTAGCCCCAGCTCGCCGCAACTAGAGAAAGTCTGTGTGCAGCAACAAAGACCCAACGCGGCCCCAAATTAATTAATTAATAACAAAAAAAATTTAAAAAAAGATTTAAAAAAATTAAAATCATTATCTGGGCATCTGGAGACTGGACTTCTTTGGGAAGTTGGGCTCCTTTTAACTCAGGAGGTGTGTGAACTTCAAATGAAATGATGTCGGATGTGAAGGTGCTGAGGTTATCACAGGGCTGTGGTGTGAGACGAGGTAGCCCTCTGGGCGGAGTGCGGAGGCTGCTGGCCTCAATCCCCAGTGGAGCTGGTCAGTCTGAGAACAGTCGATGAGGAACCTTCGAGGGTGGGCTCCTCGTGTTGGTCGGCCTCTGTGAAGCTCAGTGATCGCGAACTTTAGTTTTAAAAGGGAAAAGTATTAGTTTTTCTGTTGGAGTCTTTTCTGGACTGGTGTTCTGTAATGTTTTCTGTTCTGCACAAACATGAATACATATTTATGGCTAAATTAATACCGATGATAAAAGTGTTGTTTGGTTCAGGGAAGGGGGAATTTAGTTTCCTCTTGTAAGTAATGAGGTCTGAGATCACACGAGGAAGAGGCACAGGAGGTGCTCAGAGCCATGGCTGGGGGTTGCCCACGGTGCTGGAACCCGTCCTGTGTTCTCAGCCCACTGGGCAGAGCTGGCAGCTTCTCCCCATTTCGTGGGTGAGGAAACTGAGGCTTAGAGATTTGAGTCGGGTGTCATACAGCTAGCGTGTGGATTCTCTGTCTCCAAAATCAAATCTTAATACAAATTAGGAAGTTGAACACTGGAGGTGAATGGAATTCGGAAAAGTCTTTCATTTCTCCGTTACACAGGCTGAGCCGAAGGTCAGGGAGCTGGGGGTCCGGTCCAGGTGCCCCGGCCCGTGGCCTCGCGGGTGGGTGTCAGGAGGGAGGGTTGGTCCCGTCCTCTGCGCAGGCCCGCGGGGACTTTCTGACAGCGGCCCGGGAACGAGAAGCCCTCCGCTGGCCGCTCTTCTGGTTGAAGCCGCCGCAGGTCCGTCTCTGTGCTGCTTTCCGGGGTGGAAGCCTGAGGACAGTGAAGCAGCCCGGGAAGTGGCCGGCGGCCCTGCCCTTGCGAGCGGGCTCCGTTACCGGGTCCGGGTCTGGTAAAGTCACTCGGGCGGTGGATGTCGTCCCGGGTGTTGCACCTCCCTGTGGTCGCGGGCCTTGGAGACGAGGTCTCCTACCCGCTTCAGCGATGCCCCGCGTGCGCTGCCCATCGCCACCCAGTGAGGATCAGAGCTCTTCTTGTGTGTTGACGTGTTTCTTCCTCCCATGAGCCTCGAGGAAAGCAGCACCACTCCTGCTTTACCAGCGAGGAAACAGGCGCGGAGGGTTCCCACGGGGGGAGCGACGGACTTCTGGCCCCGCGCGCTGACCGGATGCTCTGCCCGGTGCCCCGTGTGGCCCGGAGAGGGGAGCAGGGCCTGCGGGGTGTCCGCGGCTGGTTCAAGAGGCAGGTGTGACCCGCACCCAACAGGGGGCAGGACTCGGGTGGTCCTGCCATCAGGAGGAACAGGGAGGTGTGGGCCCAGGGGACGTGGGGACCACCTGCATTGTCACCTCCCGGCTGCACCTGAGCTGCCGGGCCCTGCGGCTGCCACCTTGCCCATTTTTTCCCTTCAGGTGCCTCACGCAGTGAGGACTCTAAAGGCTGAGACTGCACAGCCGTCATTCTGTTAGTTACAGCAGGAAGCTCGGTGATGTGTTCTAACTTAATAGGTAGGACACCTGTTACTACCTTCCCTCTGAAGTTGGCTTTGTTGCCTATAAAGTTGGCTCATTACCCTGAGAGATGTGCCTGCTTTGCATGTGGTGTCTTTGGAGATGAAAAATCCCCTCCACTGCAGGGCGGCCGGCCGTCGTCACCTGGCTTTCAGAACGAACCTTGTTTCCTTCTCTTCCTTATCTGCTTGTCTCCCTCGTGGTGGTAGTTTTCTCACTGTGGGAAGCTAGGTGTCTCAGGAGTGTCTCAACAGTCCTTTGATGTGTGCCGCGTCCCTCTGTCGCTCAGAGCCTCCAGCGTTTAGAAGGCATGTCTGCCTTCAGTTCAAGGCTGCAGTCTCCTGGGGTCTCGGTCCAGCAGGGTGAGAGGTGCAGTCCCACAGCGCTGTCAGTTGAAATCAGGTCTTGTTTGCGTGCTTTTTTCTTGGAGTCATCTTTGTGGGTTTTGAGCGTACGTATCGTTTAAGCCTCGAGGTCAGAGAAGGCCGTGCTTTCTGAAGATGTGGGGTGGCTTTCGAGGGGCAGCAGAGACACATGATGTTTTCAGCTCCTTGAAAAGGTAGAACTTTAACTCATCTCAACTCGGTTTTTATAATCACCTGCAGAAACAAGTAATCTTATGTAAAAAAGGGGAGAGAGAAACTTGGACATTAAATTATTTACCCCTGATCCCAAAGCGGCCTGGCTGACATCGTCTGGAGAGGTGTGGACAAGCAGACACATCAGAGAGAAAAGAATGTCTGGAAAGACATGTTCCCTGCCTTGCACCCAGCCCTCTGGGCAGCAGAGCTTGCTCTGGAAGCACAGGACTCCTCTGACCCTGTAGGATTTCAGGTGAAAAGAAAAAAGGCAGAGCTGGGTCTGGGTTCCCAACGTTCGAGAATTCTTTTTTTTTTTTTCTTTTTGCAAGGGGGAGGATCCCTTTTTTTAAAAAAAATAATTATTTTTGGCTGCGTCAGGTCTTAGTTGCGGTATGGGGAATCTTTCGTTGCGGCTCGAGGGCTCAGTAGTTGCAGTGTGCGGGCTTAGTTACCCCGCGGCATATGGCATCTTAGTACCCCGACCAGGGATCGAACCTGCGTCCACTGTATTGGAAGGCGTATTCTTAACCACTGGACACCAGGGAAGTCCCAGTTTGAGCATTCTTGAAGCGGTGAACACAGGGCCTTCTGTTGAAGCAGATTTGTTCGTTCAGTGAGCGCTGCTATCCCAGCCCTTCCTGCTGTGACTGTGAATTTGCTGTGCATCCAGTTAATCCTTTTGGATGTAGTAGAATTGCTTGTCTTCGTCCTTGATGTTAGTGACACCAGCTGATCTTGGAGCCTTTTGTCTGCCAGCCTCCTCGTGAGCCCCTCATGGGAAGGGTTTCAGGGACACTTCAGCGCTGCGCTGCCGGGCATCCTGTTATATGTTCCGTTTTATGGGTGAGGGGCTTTCCACACCAAGAGGCTAAGTGCCTGCTCGGGAACCTCCAGCCTGTGAAGGCCGGAGCTGGGAGGTTGTGGGATGTGGGCTGGCAGGGATGTGCGTGCAGCAGGACACTGTGAGGCCCTGAGACATCTGGGTGGGGTGCTGCGACCACCACGTGGAAAAGGATGAAGAAACCACAGGTGCGGCGTGGCTTCATTTATGGATCTACACATACAGGCTTCTGGAAGGAGAGTCAGTGCTGGGCACGAAGCTGAGGGTGATTTTTTACATTTTGTAGTCTTCGGGGTTTTTATTTTTTTTTTATAAATAGCATATGTCATTTTTACCGAAAGATAGGGCTGTTGAAAAATAAACTCCGGTGTGGGGGAAACGCATTTAATATCTTTGATTTTCCAAAGAGTTGAGTGCAGGTGAAGGGTAAGAGAGCACTGTGGAGCTGGTGAGGCAGCAGCTGGGGAGATGGGGTACCTGGGACACACTGTGTGCCCCTCACCTCGCGGGCAGTGGCTGAGCTCTGTCGCCTCCGGGGCCGTGTGCAGAGGGAGGGTGTCCTCTGCCGGAGCTCCAGGGCGGTAGGGACACGGCCTCTCGAGCTTCTTTGTGGAAGCCACACGGAAGGGGGTGCTCACAGAGGAGGCGCTCAGGCCTTGGAGACACAGCAGGTGGACGCTGCTGCACGCACGGCACCTCCTTAGGAAGTCGGGGTGCGCCCCCCAGGTTCCAGGCCTCGCGGCACCCGGGACCTTGAAGGGCTTTGCACTAGTTTCAGGAGGTCAGTGTCCCTCCCAGGAGTAGTGCTCTGCCCCTCTGCTGCTCACTGCATTATGGCTCCTAACCCAGAAGTCGGGATGGCCTGGGAGCCCTGGGACGGCCAGGAGGGCTTGCTCGACCTTCTGTGCCATCTGGGGCCGCCCTCGTGTACAGAGATAAAGGTTTGGGCTCTTGTGTTTTTGTCTTTTTAGAGTTAAATTTAAACCAGTTAAGGGCTTAAATCAGGTGCCTTTTTTTCCCCTCCTTTCTGTGCCCTGGGCCTGGCCCCCAGCTGGTCTCTCACCCTTGGGTCTGCCAGACAATGACTCTGTCTTGAATTTGAGAGGCTCAGGAAGTGGGTGCAGGGCCGCTGCCGGGTCGCGAGTGTTTGATTTCTCAGTGTAGTGGTGTGGCTGGTGCACTGAGATGCAGAATTCCACGTGTGCTCTTTGTACGGAGATGCTATAAATTATCTCTGATGTTGTTTTATGAAATCATAGAACTGTCATCAGAGTGTGTCTTTGCTTTCCATAGCTACTCTGACCTACGACACTCTCCGATTTGCTGAGTTTGAAGATTTCCCCGAAACCTCGGAGCCTCTTTGGATCCTGGGTAGAAAGTACAGCATCTTCACAGGTACCAGCCCTGCCGGAGCCTGCTGTGCTCTGCGTGCTCAGTCTGCAGAAAGGACTGTTTGGTGGCGGTAGTTATCTGCTGTCTCTGTAACAAGTGCCCTGGAAACTGACGGCTGTGTGTGCATGTTTCTTCTCTCGAACGCTCTCTAGAAAAGGACGAGATCTTGGCCGATGTGGCGTCGAGACTTTGGTTTACATACAGGAAGAACTTCCCGGCCATTGGTGAGTACTGTTTGTTATAACGTGGGATGAAGCGCATGTGATTCAAGAGGAAAACTTAGGTTTCTAGCTTTGACTTCAGTGTGTCAAGTACTTGTCACTTGGTGTCATCCTGAGGCAACCCTAGTTAAATAAACCGGCTGAGGTCTTGCGCCTGGTGGTGGCAGAGCTGGATTCCAAACCCAGGGCCCCTGATTCTGCTGAGGCAGTGCTGTTTCTGACTGTAAGCCACACTCTATTACTGGGGCCTAAAATCTGGATAATGGGTCACGACCGGCATTGGAAACATAGAGCAGAACGGGGCGGGAAGCGGTGTGGCACGTCACGGTCGCGCTGCAGCCTGCTGCTCCCGGGGGGCTCGTGTGCCTGTGCATCTGGTGTTGTCCTGCGTCGTAGCTGTACAGCGTGCTTCTTGCTGTTGGTCCAGGATGTTGAGACGCCCTTGCTCCGTACCCGTTGCCTTTTCTAGTATCTCCCACACCTAGTTGTGGTGGGAGCTGAAGGTGGATGTGACGTGTTTCACGTGATACGAAAGCATGTTCCATTGAAGTGATTCTCCTCGCGGTACCCCTGGAGGTGGACAGATGGGGCCTGGCTCCGCGCCTGGCCTCTGCCAGTCAGAGAACCCCAGGCCGAGGTTTGGGACCAGGAGGCGGCCCTGCCTTGGCGGCCTGTCTCGATTGGTCCCACTGCTAGATGTGCTTCCATCCGTCCCCCAGAGCTCGACGTCTGGGAACACTGGAATGTAGGGGGTGTGGCCATCATCACCAGGGTTAGTGTCTAGTGACAGGGCTTGTCAGACATGCTCGGGAAATGTTGGTTCATCCAGCAAAAGTTCTCCTTTCACCCCTACTTGACCCTGGACTCAGGGGTGGGGTCGCCTGGCCTGTGAGGCTTTCTGTGTGGTCGGGAGGACAGACACCTGACCTACAGCGTCCTGAACCCATAAGTGTCTGAACCCACAGGGGCAGGGCAGGCTGGAGGGCAGCCCTGTGTTTGGAAAAGCCATCGGGTGGAGCGTGGTGGCTCTCCCGGCCGTGTGGTCTGTGTCGGCCTTGGCCGCGTGGAGCCGACCGTGTGGGGCGTGGGTGGGTGGCTGGGGCTGTTTCTGCACACCTGGCTCTGCCTCCCCCAATCCCACCGCTGCCCCGGGAGGCGGGCCTTGTCCCCTGCGCGTGTGTGCGGGAGGGGCTGCCGGAGGGGCGGGCAAAGGATGCAGCCCCCCCACGGTGGCCCGCGTGGTCTCAGCACTGTTTCCTGTCATCTTAGGGCCTGTCTCGCGCACACCTGGTACCGCGGTGCCCAGCGTCAGAGTCTCCCTGTGCCCTGGCCGGTGGGCGGCGTTTTCCACATTACTCATGAGGCTGAGCATCTTTCCATGTTTCCAGACATTCTTTTCTCTCTGTGACTTGTTCACGTCTTGGCCCATTTTGAGGGGGTTGTTAGGACGTTTCACTTCCCAGCAAACGCAGCCTTGGTGTGAGCAGGTTCATGTGGCATGTGTCGCCTGACGCGGAGGTGACCCGTGCGTGGGCTCCTGGCCTCGGTCTGACGGTGAGTGCCTCTCTCTCTCTGTCCTCCACGGCAGGGGGCACCGGCCCCACCTCGGACACGGGCTGGGGCTGCATGCTGCGGTGTGGACAGATGATCTTTGCCCAAGCCCTGGTGTGCCGGCACCTGGGCCGAGGTGAGTCAGCCTGGGGCGGCCACGTCCGCAGGAAGCCAGGAGGGTGGTGGGGCCAGGTCGGCGGGAGTGGGTCACCACGAGACACTTTAGGATTTGGGGTTTCCTTCAGCGACAACCCAGTGGTTCTCGTCGGTTAGAGAAAGGGGCTTTAAAGAAATGTTGATAAACATTTGTCTTGTAGAAATTATTTTTAAACTACTGAGCCATTCTCTCCTTTCTGTATGGATTTGTCTTGATGTGTTGGCATCTGTGTATTTGAAATCCCGGAGAACTCGGTTCTTAAATTTAAAAAGGTTCACGAGAGGTTTGGGTACCATGAGTGCCCTGAGTGCCTTAGAGAAATGAAACCTTCTTGCCTGTATTTTGGTGAGACTGAACTTCGTCTGTGTCTTCCGTAGACTGGAGGTGGACGCGGCGGACGAGGCAGCCGGACAGCTACTTCAGCGTCCTGCACGAGTTCCTGGACAGGAAGGACAGCTGCTACTCCATCCACCAGATAGGTGGGGGGTGGCAGCGCGCCGGGCCCATGCCTCGGGACGCTGCGGCGTCGGGTCCCCGAGAGCTCTGGCGTGCTGTGAGGCGCAGGCCAGCAGGGTGGGGACGGCCCTGGGCCAGTGGTGAAGTGCTGTGAGGCGCCCCGTCTCTGGACACTAACTTGGTGGCCTTGGACGCTGGTCCTCCCGGGCTCCGGCCGGCAGTCCGGGCGCTCCTGTGTCTTAATCCAGCTTCTGAGCGTCGTGTCTCCACCTGTAGACGGAGGTGCAGGTAGAGCCCTGAACTCGCTCGCCTGGGCCATGTCCCCAGTCCTGCTGCCCGGTGCAGGTCGGTGGGGAGGGGACACCTTGAGGAGGAGTCTGTCCCTTTGGGAGGACGCGTCCTGGTGCCAGTCAGGAGCTCGTGCCCAAGGCAGGCTTCCTGCGACGCGCGCCTCACGCCACACGTGCTGGGATCGGCCTCTGTGAGGCGCAGGGAGGGGTGTGGGGGTGGCGGGGCACGTGTGCCGCTGACCGGCTCTGTTTCCTGCAGCACAAATGGGAGTCGGCGAGGGCAAGTCCATCGGCCAGTGGTACGGGCCCAACACCGTCGCCCAGGTCCTCAAGTAGGTGCTGAGCGCGCTCCTGCCCTCCCTGCAGGGCGGCACGGGTGCCCGGGGTGCTCAGCCTTGCCTCAGTCTTTGCTGCTGAAGGAAATAAGGGGTCTCGTCCTCTTTTCAGGACCCTCAGGGGGGTCCTCAGAGGTGACCGTGCCGGTGGTCTCGCGAATTGGGATTTCCGTTTCTAGTGAGGCTGAATGCCTTCATCCAGATGCAGCCACTGGATCGGGCCTTTGCTCCTTGTGTGTCGCGTCCCCTCCTGTGCCATGGTGTCTGGTGGCCTGGGAAGTGGGAAGTGGTCGTGGGGTGACGACACTCAGGCGGGCAGCCTGTGGCCGCCTTGGGCCTCCGCCTCTGCTCCCGCCCATCCCCTTGCCTTGAGACCGCTGTCTTCAGCCTTGGCTCCCCGCGCGTCCGCCTCGCGCCTCTGCCGCCTGCTCCCGCGCTGCAGGAGTCCCCGTGGGCGCCTCCCTTTGCCCCTGGGCCCAGCGTGAGCCTCCTCACCTGCTGCTGGGGTCAGTTCCTGGGGTCTAGGACACTTGCTCCGCTTCCTGTCCAGCTTCCAGCTGATCCCCAAGCCCCTGGGATTTCCAGCCCCCACTGCCCAGCCCCTGGGATTTCCAGCCCCCACTGCCCTTTAGCGTCCTGGCCCAGCCCCGCTGCCCTGAAGCAGCCCAGTCGAGGTCACAGTCAGTTCCATCATCATGTCCCAAGGCCGAGTTTCAGCCCCGACTTACTCAGCTGTCTGCAGGCAGCCCCCGGTGTGGGTGCTTGCCGCGCTCCTTGGAAACCTGGGCTGCTCAGCTGTCCTCCTCTGTCCATCTGGTCGCTGGCACTGCTGAGCCCTGCGGGCTTGTCTCGTGCCTTTGGTCGTGGCTTCTCACCTCCTGTTTGCGCACGCGCAGCTCCTGATTTGTCCCAACTTCAGACTCACAACCAGATGCTTATTCGGCAGTGCCCCTCAGATGCCCAAGGGGCACGTTGACCTAATAGCCCAGACTCAGAGCTGGCCCTGCCCTCTGCTCCAGTGCAGCCCACTGCTCCTACAGGAACGCAGCACCACCCTTCCAGGGGCTCAGGCCAAAAGCTGAGCACAGCCCACCCGCGTGTGCCCGAGCTCTGAGCAGTGCTCTCTGCCCCCCCGGCCCCCCCCCTCGCCGCCTTCTCTCTCTACCATCCTGGCGTCTCCCTCCAAACTGCAGCAGAGTCTGCAGCAGAGTCACATCCTCAAGAAACACGGTGGCCATCTGTTCCTCTTCTCTCAGCTGTCCTGGGGTTTCCCGCTGCTCCCGGGAGGGCGGCAGGCACAGGCCAGCATGCCGGCCCTGTCCTCCCCCTGCAGTGCTGTGCCCTTCGCCTGGAGCGCCCCCCAAGGCCTGCCGCGTTGCTCCCCGGGCCTCTGCGCCGAGGCCTCTCCCACCCAGGCCTCCCTGCGCCTGCGTCAGAGGAGCGCCTTCCCCTCTGCCCCTGCTCTGTGCTTTCCCCAGGCACTTAGCTCCCCTGGAGTGCCAGCCTCTCCTGGGACTTGGTTTCCTGTGTGTCCGTGTCTCTCAGCACGGGGGCCCACCTGGCCCTCGGTGAGCCCGGGAGGGAGGGGAGGGAGGTAGCCGGTGGAGCCCTGCAGGTGGCATCCGCTCTGGCCTTCCCACCAGGAGACCAGGGGCCTCCGCCCTCCACCCGTGTCCCCAGGTGCGCTGGGTGCGCTCTCACCTGGGGAGCCCCTGCACAGCCCCTAAGGTGAGCTCAGAGGCCCTCCCGTCGTGCCTTCGGTCGCGGAATCTGCTCTTCTTTCAGAACCGTAATTCCTCGGCCACAGTGACCCACCCAGCACGGTGACTCCCTGCTGGGCTCTCTGTCACCCGCAGGTTCTCTGTGAGAACTCAAGCCGGCCGTTGGCTCAGGGGCCCTGGGGGATACAACGGGGCTGGGCCTGCCTCGGGCAGTGTCCGAGACCTGGGCTTACATTCTGGTTGTTGCCCGTGTCCAGCCTGATCGGGAAGTGGCACCCCGGCAGGCTCCTGCACAGGACCTGCCCTGCACGATGGCGGCTGGATGTGGCAAGCGTGGGGCCCGGGCGAGAAGAAGCGGCCGGCAGAGGCCACAGGTCTTCGAGCTGTGAAGGCTCATCAGTGTGTTCTGCCCTCTCTGGTAGGAAGCTTGCCGTCTTCGACACGTGGAGCGCCCTGGCCGTTCACGTAGCGATGGACAACACGGTGGTGATGGAGGACATCAGTAAGTGAGCCAGAGCGCGGTGTCGTGGCGGACGGGACCAGGGCAGCTCGCTTCCCTGCCTGGCCCGTGGGCCCTTGAGGGCGGTGCCGGCCAGGCTGAGCGGAAGGCCACTTGGTGCCCATGCTGCTTCTGCGTCTTCGTTACAAATAATTGACGCCTGTGTGCTGAGTTCAACTGCAAGGCCCTGTGTGTGCCCTGATGCGCCATGAAGAAGGGCGAGTCACACTGGCCCTGGCCATCTCGTCTTCCGGCCATGCCAGGCGCTACTGGAAGTGTTTAGAATTCTGAGGAGTACCTGGGTTCATGAGGTCTCCTGATGGAAAAGCAGAGAATTTAGACACGTTGACAATGCTAATGGGGCTAGAAAACTACAAATGGGGGCCTGGTGCAGCCAGAAACCCACCCCTTACTAACAGGGCATTTGTATGGGCCAGGCCACGCGAGGATGCAGGGAGCCCCGAGCTCAGCAACGACAGTCCTGCTTCCCTGCGCTTGTTCCAGAGGCACCAGAGGGGCCGCGCTAGTGGCGACCATCTAGTCAGCAAGGAAAATGTTCTCATCACAAAAGAGCCTCAGAATCAGCGAAGCAAAACTTATAGTAAATTAAGAGAGACAGTATGGCAGATCGAATATGTAAAAATAAAGTTACAAGGATGTGAATAATACAGTAAGAGCGTTTAGCGGAACATGTGTCAAACCCTAGATTCTGGTAGCAGAACATACCTTTTCAAAAATGTCCACGGGACATTTATATAAACTAATGCAGAGTACATAGAAAAAAGGACAAACTCTTACTACCTAGAAATGTCAAACTTCTGTTTTAGCTTTTGGGTCAAAAAGAGTCAAGTTTACATATCAGAATCTGATGTGTACTGAACTCAGGAGAAAACACGTACCTTTAATACTTCTGACCAGATCATAAAAAGTGAAGATGAATGGGCATCCTGCAGTTCAGCTCAGTTCTGGCCCTGTCTGCACACCTGGAGGTGGCATCAGACCCACAGACTGGCCCCCGCCCCCAACTTAAGACCCCAGTGGCCAGTGCAGGTGGTCACCTGTGCTTCCGACAGACTGGCTATGGGTTGGAGGTTCCCACGACTGTCTCCTTGGCTCTGTTACTTTGCTGGAGCGGCTGGGAGATTCAGGAGCACGTCACTCGCTAGGCCACAGGTGTGTTTAAGGACACACCGCAGGAGCAGCCCGATGGAGGAGATGTATGTGCCTGGGCCTTCTGGAGTTTGTGGAGGCTTTGTGACACAGGCCCGTTTAGGTTTGGATCGGGCCTGTTGACCAGGAGCGTGCCTGGTGGCGGTGTCCACGGTAGAGCGACCCGGAAACGGCTTGCTCCCTGTCAGTAGCGCTGCCTCGGTCACCTGTTCAGGACGCACCCCTGGTGCCTAGCGGCTCGCAAGTGATCTGGCGGGGATACGTCACACGCACTGAGGATGTACTACGTCGGGTCTGAAACGGTGGTGTCTCTAGTGCGTGCACCCCTTCCAGTTTATCTGCTGGCGCTCTTCTTGGGAAGAGCCCTCTGTTCTCCCCTCTGCCCTCGCCTTATTTACATTTGGCAGACCTGTTTTTAGAGCCAGCAGCTTCCTGGATTCTGTTTTTAATTCAAGGTGTTATCCCTTATGGTCATTATTTATTCCTTGTCCCAATTCGGCTGCCTCTTTGACACAGTCCTGTCGTTTTTGTTGTTCAGCGTTCTCTTTCTGGCATTAACTAGACTCAGGCTCACCTGGTACATTCCCTGCCCCATCCCTGGAATCAGCCATTTTCCCCCTGGTTCCTTTTAGTGGGGAAAGGTGTTTAGGAACCATGGATGGGGTGCCTGGTGTGCTTGGGGTACTGGAGTGGCTCTCTCCTACCACTGAACCCCGTAGTTAATCCGATTATTGAAGGATTACCCAGTGTGTTTAGACAGAAGAATAAGGAAGGAGAAAAGTTATCGCTTGATGCTGTCCTTGCTGAGGGGGGACCAGAGGGGCCCTGGGTCAGTGCTGCGTCCACCGGGCTGGTGGCTCTGTGGTGCTTGTCTTATTATTGCTTCTAAGATGCATGTAAATGTTTTCTTGCATTATTTTGTGTGTATGCTTTATTTCACAATAAAAAATTTAAGTTAAACGCATAGAAAATGTGCAAATTTATTTTTTTTCCTCTGGGCAGCAGGGTTAGTGTTATACTTTATTTTCCAAGTTTGAGGTGTACTTCAAGTACTTGACTTTTTTATACTCGTTTCCTGTTAACAGTGTAAATCCTGTAACTGTTTCTCTTGGGTGAACTTCTGCCTACTTCGTTTAGCCCATAAAAGCACGTGTCCCTTTTTCAGGAAGGTTGTGCGGGAGCAGCCTGCCTTGTGCCGGGGCCGCAGCGCTTCCTGCAGGTTCCGAGCCGCGCTGTAACGGGCTCCCGGCCGGCCCTGAGGTCGCCAGCAGGCCGTCACCATGGAGACCGCTGGTGCTGCTGGTCCCGCTGCGCCTGGGGCTCACGGACATCAATGCGGCCTACGCGGAGACCCTGAAGGTGGGTCTGTGCTGGCCGGTGCCCTCCCGCCTGTCCTCCCTGCCCACCGGGGGGCTGAGGCCCCGCGTCCTCCCGAAAGCACCAGCTGTCTCCGTCTTGCCCGGTCCAGCCCTCTGACCGCCCTGCGGGCCCCCGGCCCCCGCCAGCTCACTCGTCCCTGCTGCCACCTCCCACAGCCCTTGCCCCTCTTGGCTGACGTGGAGCTGCTGGCCTCCCGTCTCCATCTCCACCCCCCGCCCCCACGGTGCGCCGGCCACTCCCTGCGCCTGTCCGCCCGGCGTGTGTGTAGGCTGGGCCGACCCTGTCTGCGCCTCCCCAGCCTCCCCTTGTCCCTTCTGGCTGCCCGGGGCTTTCCTGAGGACCTGCAGCCTCGGCGTCCGGAACCCGCACCCTGTGGGTCTGGTCTTCGTCTGCGGTTGTCCGCACCTGGCGCTGCAGGGGGAGCGGGAAGCCCCTCGCTCAGTGGCCCGGCCTGTCTTCCGCCCCGCAGCACTGCTTCATGATGCCCCAGTCCCTGGGCGTGATCGGAGGGAAGCCCAACAGTGCCCGCTACTTCATCGGCTACGTGGGTGAGTGGGGTCTGCAGTGACGTCGGAGGAAGGGGCGTGGTCTCTCGGGCAGCCCCCCCCCTCACTTGACAGGCAGTGTGCCCCCACCTGGCCGGTGCGACGTGTGCCCTTTTCCCGTCCAGCCACGTGGCGCTGGTGGCTGTGGTGAGGCAGCTCTGTCGGCCTCCCGCTGACCTGCCTGCTGCCCGCCCAGGTGAGGAACTCATCTACCTGGACCCTCACACCACGCAGCCAGCCCTGCAGGCCTCTGAGCACTGCCCGATCCCGGACGAGAGCTTCCACTGCCAGCACCCGCCCAGCAGGATGAGCATCGCAGAGCTCGACCCGTCCATCGCCGTGGTGCGTCCCCCGCTTGGTCCCACTGTCGCCAGCTGCACGCGCGTGTGCCCGGGTGTCCCGAGGCATTTGTGCCCAGTCCTGCTGCTGCTTTAGGATGAGAAGGAAGGCATCCCCGTTTCTGTAATCTCAGCGTTTTGGAATAAGTATTATGCTCACGTGGCTTAGAACTCAAAGGAGCACGAAGGGCTGACGGCAGCCTCAGGTGCGGCCCAGGCAGGCGTGTGCGCGCGAGAGTGTCCCGCGTCGCTGCCCTGCAGGACCCCTGCGGGGCTTCTTGGTCTGTCTTCACTCTTTAGAGTAGCCCAGTCTGCACAGCGGTCCCTAGGAATGAACCTCCTCGCTTGCTCTCTTCTGATTACACGGCTGGAATTGTTGGTTGTTCTCAAAATAGGTTTGAAAGAGGCCAAAAACACCTATAGGAATCATAACACCCCTAGGGGAGTGATTAACTGAGTTGTGGACACGACGAGGCACTCGGTCCTGAGAAGGGACGACCCCAGACGCACCGCCCATGGGTCTCGGTCGCGCCCTGAGGTCGGTGGCGGCGGGCTGGCGCGTGGGGGCTCCGCTGTCACAGGAGCCCCCCCCCGGCCCCCCCGCTGTGAGCTCGTGAACATCAGGTCAGGTGGGAGCGCGCATCCTGGCTCTCGTGGCCGCGGAGGACGGCTGCTCCGGGGAAACAGGCCTCCGTCTTCCGGCCACATCCCGCGTGTTCTCACACCAGGGCCCTGAGAAGAGCCCCGAGTGCCTCTCTGGTTCCCTGGCTTCTTTTTCTCCACGTGGCGGGTTGAGCATTCCCAGTAGCTCATCCCAACCCTGGAGCCCTGCAGACGGTAGCTCCAGGGGGATGGGGTCCGCACGTCTGGTGTCCCCTCGGGAGGGGTCCGCTTATCCCCTTGTGCCGCATGCTGTGGGCCACTAAGGCCTGCGGCCCAGCCCCAGGGGCACGGGGAGGGGCGCGCTCTCTGCTTTGCCCTGACTTGTCATTGTGACCGGCTCACTCCCCGGTCAGTCCAGGCACAGGGCGAGGGTGGAGCTGTGGACGCAGCCCACAGAGGGGCGTAGGGGCTGGAGAGGCGAAGGGGGCCGGGTGTGCGGTGGCCACCACGCCCAGGACGCGCACGGCGGCCGGCGGGTGGGGCGTGTGTGCCACTCGCTTCCTGCTGGCTTTGGTTTCAGGGCTTTTTCTGTGGGACCGAGGACGACTTTAACGACTGGTGCCAGCAAGTGAAAAAGGTTGGTGGGGCCCCGCCCCCGCGCGGGTCTGAGGGTCCTTCCTCCCCTGCTCCGCGGTGCTCGGCTGCACCGCGTCTCGCGCGCCTTGCCTGGTCCTTGGACGCCAGGTGCGTCCTTGCTGTGATCAAAGCGCGGGGCCAGACTCTGCTGGAGGCTCACTGGGATTTCCAGTCCCGAGTCTGGGTGGTGAGGGGTGGCGGGCTTCCTGCCTGCGCACGGCGCCTCCCTCCGCCCACGGGGCCCCTGACGCGCTGTGTCCTGCTGACAGCTGTCCCTCCTTGGAGGCGCGCTGCCAATGTTTGAGCTGGTGGAGCGGCAGCCTTCCCACTTGGCCTGTCCTGACGTCCTGAACTTGTCCTTAGGTGAGTCCGGATGCCCCAGGGCCCCGTCTCAGGTGGGGACGGGGGCGTCCCCTGTCTTGAGGCTGGGGGTGCTGCCTGCGTGATGCTTCTGCCCTGCCCTCCACCTCCCCAGGTCCCGTCCCAGTTGCCTTTGACCTTTCACGCTGTGTGGCCCCTCGGCAGCCCCTCGTGAGTGGGACCAGGGACGCTGCTGGTGCTGCCCTCCCTCCTCCCACCCGCTTGGGGCAGCACACCCGCAACCCGCCCGGGCCCTCCCGCGCTCCTCCCGTGGCCCCTGGTCCTGACAGCCGGACCAGGCCAGGCTTCCTGTGCTGATGTGGCATAGGTGGCTCCGTCCCCACTGCCCGGTGGCTCTGGGCTTGGGGGCGCCTCCCCCAGAGTGCATCAAGTACGTGGCACGTGGGGAAAGGGGACCCACCGGGGGGCCCTGAGCACATAGGGACTGCCCTGGGGAGGACTACAGACCACGCCTCACGGGAACCGCGGGGGTCGGGGTGCCAGCGCCAGACTCAGGACAGATGCCCCACCACACCCGGCTGGTGCAGGGGGCGGGCACCCCTCCTGGGATGGGACCCTTGCCCTCCTGGCCCCCGTTGCTTCCCTCTGGGCTCTGGTGAGGGGCGTGTCTGCCCCCAGCTGCACATGCCCTCACCCGCCCAGGCCCTTGTCCCTGTGCTCACAGGGCAAGAACCCCTCTCCCACCTGCTCGGACCCCCCGCCCGGGAGGAGGGCGCCTCAGCCGGGTGGTCCGGGCACCCTCCGGCCTCCCTCCGTGCCCTGGCCGGTCCAGCGCTGGGCAGGACCGCTCCTTCGTGGGGCGGGTGTGCTCACACGGGCCCTTGCTCCTCGGCCCGCACCCCAGGCGGAGCCACGCCTGGCACCTGCTGAGGTTTTGTCGTGTTCCTTCTAGATGCTTCTGACGTAGAGCGACTGGAAAGATTCTTTGACTCAGAAGATGAAGACTTTGAAATCTTGTCCCTTTGAGGATCCTGCAGTTGGGGGACGGTCTCACTGGCCCTGCAGGGGCGCTCGGCCGCCGCATCTCATCCCGCCCGCCGCCGCCCGCCCGCCTGCCGCCCACAAAGAGGCCCGCGCCGCTGGAGACCCAAGCGCCAGACACGCACGAGGGGCTCTCCCGCCACACTGCCAGCCCTGCCCGGCCCCGCTTCCTCCTGGGCTCCAGGCCCGGGTTCGCTTTGGAATTAAAGTCCTGTTTGAAGTTTCGTGACGGACATGGCTTCTGTTGGGCGTGTCCTGAGCCAGGCTCCGAAGACGTGGCCTCCAGGGCCATCGCGGCGGGAGAAGGGGCCGAGGAACCACGGCCCGGGCCTCCTCGCATTGGGAGGAGAGGAGCAAGGGGTGGGGGCGGTGAGGCCCAAAGACATCGCCGTGCAGGTGGCACCGGGACAGACGCGCCGCCAGAGCCTTAGGTGAGGCCGTGGGGCCCCCGAGCTGCTGCTTGCCTGTCGCTCCAGCATCCCCGGGGCCTTCTTCCGCCTCCCGGTCAGCGAGGCTTCGGATGGTTTGGGGCCGGAGGGTCAAACCTCAGCTTTGTGCCTCTGCCTCTCGCGCCCACTGGAGACCTTCTGGACGGACGCCAGCACCCGCCTCCTTCATTCAACCTGTGTTCTGGGCCCCGGGCACCGCCGCACGCAGTGGCTTTTGTCCCACCAGGGAGCGCAGGCGGGGGTTTGGGAGCCCAGGAGGTGGCAGCCTTCTCCCCGGGGGCCTTCCTTGCGGAGCCCCCGCCAGCCCAGCGAGCGAGCAGAGGGCATCCCGGCCCCCCAGGTGTTGCCGACGTGAGTGCTTCCCTCCATCTCCCATTCTCTCTCCCCTTCATCCCCCCGTCATCCCTCAGGTCGAGTTGGGTGGGAAGGTTTCCATTCCTTCTGCTGCGCCGCTGCTGGCAGGGCCGGGGGTCTCGCTGCAGCTCCTGCTGGCGGCACAGACGGCGGAGGTGGGGGCCACCCTGAGCAGCGGGGGCTGTGTCTCGCGTGTGTCGGGAAAGGATTACTGAGGAGCGCTCACTCTTAGCCGTACAGTGCGCGATTCTTAATGGCAAATAATAACAGTTTCAATAGAAAACAAGGTTCGTCTGTGTCTTGATTTTCTCGGAGATATTTTCGGAGCTGTAGTTGGACATGGTAAGAATGAGAACAAGTGTTTTCTAAGCTCACGAGGGTTCTGAGGAAGGACTTGGTGGATGGACGCGCTGAGCTCGTTTGTTGCCAGACCTCCTATTTGGACCTGGTTCCGCGACACTGATTCTCGACTCTCTCTGACTCGTGTGGTTTGCGTTGAAAGCAAAAAATGCAGGGGAGGGGCTTCCCTGGTGGCGCAGTGGTGGAGAGTCCGCCTGCCGATGCAGGGGACATGGGTTCGTGCCCCGGTCCGGGAAGATCCCACATGCCATGGAGTGGCTGGGCCCGTGAGCCATGGCCGCTGAGCCTGCTTGTCTGGAGCCTGTGCTCCGCAACGGGAGAGGCCACAACAGTGAGAGGCCCGTGTACCGCCAAAAAAAAAAAAAAAAATGCAGGGGAGCCTGATTTTGGGAAGACGCCCTTCTTTCATAGACGGGGAGGGAGCAACTGCGGTGCCGGGTGGCGTGTTGGCTCCCTGGGCAGTGTCCCTGTAGGCGCCTCGTGCCTCAGCCGGTCACCCCCGAGCAGGTCACCAAGGATGTGAACAAGGGCCTCTCGCCCTGCCCGGGAAGTCCTGGTGGGACAGTCGGAGCGACCCCGGCCCACTCGGCTCACCGCTTCCGCCTGCCCACCCACCCTCCAGTTTGGGTGCAAGGGGACCAAGGCCAGAGGAGAGCAGGAAGCGCCATGGCTCAGAACCTGAGTCCTGGCCTCCAGAAATGGCCGCGTTGGCTTCTTGAGCTGTGACGCCCTCCACACGCAGGGGCCGAGACAACACTTACCTCTCAGGGCCCTGGCGGGCAGAGGTCAACGGGGCTGTCCCCCTGGGGTCCCAGGGAACTGGCTACCTGTCCTTTCCGGCTCCTAGGAGCCCCCGCGTCCCCTGGATCAACTCCCGCCCCCCTCGCAGAGCTGGCATCGTCCCCTCTGACCAGGCCCCTCCCGCCTCCCGGGCTATCCAGGGTGGCCTCCCACCTCCTGGTTCCTTTGGCCAGGTGGGCGCCCTACTCACAGGTTCCGGGGGTCAGGACGAGGATGTCTCTGGGGGCCGTCATTCTGCCGGCCACGGGGCCCAACAGGCTTCTTTAGGGGAGGCCAGAGGGTCAGGGCGCCTCAGGACACGCAGCCCCGTCGGCGGTGCCGGCTGCCGCGGCCCTGGCAAGATGTTTTAAAACCCGTGCTGGGCTTACTGAAGAAAGTTTCAGCGGCCCGTTAATTTTGTGGTCTCCGGGGCCATTTCTGTCTTCACACCATCCAGCTGCCCGTGGGCCCCACTCAGCTCTGGCCTCTTCTCCCCTGGGCTCCGGCCTGCCCACCCACCCCCACCTGCACGGCCGAGCCCTGAGAGAGTCTGCGCTGGGGCCTTCGTGGCCCCGCTCCTGGCCTGGGACAGAGAGCTCTCGTCTGGTGCCCAGCTCCCGCTCAGGGGCCCGCCCAAGCGTGCTCCGGGCATCCCACCCAGGCCCACAGCCGACGCAGCCTCCCTGACGGCCCGGTACTCTCAAGACCCCCGCCCCACGTTTCGTTTTCTTCACCTAGGACGTGGCCTTGGTCATGTGAAAGATCAAAAGGCAGGTAGATGGGAGGGTTGCCAGGCCACGCCCGCGGGTGACCCTTGGGACTGCAGAACAAGTGGTCTGACCCTGCGAGCGGTTCCCAACTGTTTCTGTCACTGGGTCACGGGCCTCGAGTTCTGACCTCGAGTGCATGCTGCACGTCGGGGTGGACACAGCCAGGCCCTTCAGACGGACGGGCGCCCGAGGCCAGCCTGGTGTCATCAGCAGGCAGGACCCACTGTGAACTGACAGCACAGCCATCCGAGTGCACAGCTCCAGCCACCCCCAGTGCTTGTGTCCTGTCCTCCCTTGAAGGCTGGGCTGCCCCCACCTGCCAAGCACCGGTGGATGGACAGCCACATCTATTCAACCTGGATGAGAAGGGACCCTGCCCAGTGCGGGGAGCGGGTGCCACTGCTGAGCTGGAACCCGCTTGGCCACATGCGGGTTTTCCCAAGCCCTAGTCAGACTGTCTTGTGACACTTTAAACTGTCACATCCTCTTCTGCTCGGAATCCGGTCTCCTGGCACGCACAGAAGGGCGCTGAGACCTGTGGTGCTTTGCAGACAGGGGCTCTGCCCACCGCCCACTGCAGGGCCACTGCATCCTGGAGTAACTTCACAGGATGGAGGGACTACACACCTGCATTTCAGACCTTAACAGAGGGAACAGCAAAGCGAGCACTGGGCGTGCTCAGACAGGGACGCTGCCACTCGGACACAGACCGGTCAGGCCGGCGCTCAGAGCCCAGGCACGGCTGATGCCTGCTGGGCCCGGGGCTGCCCACAACTGTTTTCATTTCATCTTTACTGGTGTCTGAAGACGTCCACGAGGAGGTCAGCGACCCTGATGGAACTGCCTGGACACAGTCATTGTGAAACTCCAGTAAGCGAAACACAATAACTAATTTATTAGTATCTTCGGGGCACAGGTGAGGGCAGGAGAGGCTTCCCCGCAGGCCACTCCCTGGGGGGTCCCGCTTCGCCCCCCCCCCCCCCCCCCGGACACTGTGCACACGCGGCTCCTGCCTTGCGGCAGACGGGGGTCCCGTCCCTCTAGGTCCACAGCTGCCCCAGCGGCCTGTGTGCAGCGGCCCGGATAGCACCCTCAGACAGCACGCGGATTTCCCGGTGGACGTCCTCGATGCTCCTGGAGGCGTCGACTGTCTGGGCCGGGGCAGGGGGGAGAGACAGGTTAATGTTCTCAGCGGGTGGGGCAGCTTCCGGAGGGCACGGCTTCCGCTCCTCTGGGGTCCTTGACCCCCGGCCTCGCCTAGGGACAGTGAGCTGGACAGGCCCTTGGGACCGAGCCGCCTGGCCCCCCGGCTGCAGCCCCGGTCAGACGCTCACCTCCAGGGGACCCCGGTGCCGCCAGCAGAGGCGGCGAGGGCAGCGCCCACTCCCGCCCCTCCACGGCTGCGCCCGGACCTGCCTGTACCGCAGGTTCTGCCGGGAGCCCAACTTGGGTCTGACTCCTCTCCCTGGTACGATGGGCTTCATCCCGATAGCTGGCTGCCCCACCTTGCTGACACAAGGACCTTCGGTCACCGGGGGGCCAGCCCACGAGAGGAGCGACCCTCCACCGGAGGGAGGGACACATGCCGGGCCACATGAGGGAAGGCGTGCCTGGGAGGCCCCTCCTCAGGCAAGGCTCAGCTCTGGGCACTAAGAGCCTCTAGGCAGCCTCTGGCGCAGCAAACTCTGGAAAAGCTCCAGGGTGTAGACACGCTCAGACAGCTGTAACCGCGGCACGAAGTCTATGAGGAGCGACACCGCCTCCCCATGGGCCCCCCGGCCCCGCCTGAAGGTCACCTTGCCAGCCACGGCCCAGCTGCAGAGCTCTGGCACAGAACCATCCCAGGCAGCTGGCGGTGCGTGGCACCTCCCGTGTGGACACGTACGTGGACACCCCTCGTCCTCTGGGGGCCCAGATAACCGCCTCTATCTCTTCCTCCATAAAATGGAACCAGGGACACCTCAGGACACTGGGCCGGGACAGCACAGGGTGAGCCCAGAGGTCAATCGTAATGGGCCGGGACCGGGAAGGGCCGGAAGTGAGGGGAACTGATCAGAAGGACCCGGGGCTGGGGTGGGGGTCACCCAGGGGCCAGACCTGGGCCAACCTGCGCCTCCAATTGCGAGGAAAACAGGTTGCTGGTGAGTACGTGGTACAAACGTCCGTGCAAGTGTAAACATATAAACGAACTGGAAGTCTATGAGCAGCGTCAAAGCACCACCTCAAAGCGGGACGCGGAGTGACTTCACCGTGAACTGCTTAACCCAGAGCTCAAGGGGAGCATCGCTGGAGCGCGACACACCAAAGGTGCGCAGCCCGTGACGGGGCAGCGACAGCCCACCAAGGACACACAACCTGATCCAATCACAAAGTCAATCTGAGGTTCGGCTACAAAGCGACTGTTGCGACCTTCAAAAAAGTCAAGGTTGAGAAAGTCACAGGCTGGAGGCCAGAGAGGTGTGCCTGTGAACCACGTCCTGTTACAAGGGTCACTAGTGGGACCGGGGGGTCAGGCAGTAGGAGCGGATCCATGTGACTGGCCCCATTTTGACAGGGAGGGGGTGTCAGGTACTCATTTATTCTCAAATGGTCCTGGAAGAGTTCCTTGTATCGTACTTACAACTTTCCTGTAAGTTTGTGACTGCTTTAAAAATTTGAAAAATACTAAGAAAAATAAATTTTCAGATAAACAAAAGTTGAGAATGCTATGCCAGGAGACCTGCCCTACAGGAACATTAAAGGAAGTTCTTAAAGCTGCGGGAAACGACACAAGACGAACAGTGCAGGAAGGAGAGGAGAGCGCCGCTGGCCTTCCCCTTTCACGTTCCTGATGCTGAGAAGTCTTGTCGTGTTCCCAGCAGGTGCTGAAACGTAGTATAAATCAAGAGGAACTTACACCATGTAGAACTAGTTAAAAAAAAACCAGAGAGGGACTTCCCTGGCGGTCCAGTGCTCTCAATGCACGGGGCAGGGGTTCGATCCCTGGTCAGGGAACTAATCCCACACACAGGCCGCGTGGCACAGCCAAAAAAAAAAGAACCAGAGGAAAACTCTGGAATTCAGTAGCTGATAGAACCAGCCAGCAGAGAGATGACAGGGATCTGAGGCACCGCACTGCAGCCTCCATCTGGGGAAAGACACGCCCTTCCTTCCACCCCCGAGCACACAGGAGACAAACAGAAAGGTCAAGGGTGTACTTCGGACCTGCACACAGAGGAGCCCCGGCCCTGGCCACAAGGCCCTGGCCACAAACCAGCACCAGCCAGAGCAGGACAGCGGGAAGGCACAGCTGGAGGGCGAGGGAGAAGCACGAGGTGCCAGAACTGAGAACCCAAACCCTGGGACCTGCCCGAGTGGCGAGGACACTGCCAGCAGTAAGAGGAGCAGCGGCCGTGCCAGGTGGGCACGTGCAGGGAAGATGGACCGGGGCGCCGGGTCACGTGCCCTGAGGTGGGCGGGCGCCAGGCCGCGGGGACGGAGAGCAGGGAGGTGGCAGCTGTGGCGGGTGCGGGCCGCCTGGCGCCTGGAGTCAACGAAGGCCCCACGCTCGACCCGGTTGCATGGGAGCTAAAGTGCCGCTGCCTGACACCCACGGACTCGGCGTTCTGGGTGCTGGCCTCGCACAGCTGACGTCCAGCAGGGGACGGGAGCCCGCTGGACGGCCGGCTCGGCACAGGGTCCCCCGTGCAGGATGCCTGCTCTGGAGCCGCTGCCCGTGCGGCCCTGCTCTGGGCCAGCATCAGGGCACCGACCCACGTCCTGCACCAACCCCAGGACCAGAAAGTGCTGCCCCCAGGAGGGCCCGGGCACCGCGCCCACCTTCCAGGGCAGACTGGAGTCTCCCAGGAGCTGCTGGAAGCACTGCAGGGCCCGCTGCTGGAAAGGGCTGCTCTCGTAGCGTTCACGGCCGAACTCGCCCCTCGCGGCGGCCTCTGCCAGCTGCAGCTGCAGGAACACTACCAGGTCCGGTTTGGGGAGGCCCACGTCTGGCTGCTTGCACCAGTCCAGGGAGAAATTCTGGAGACGAAGAACCCAACCGTTACGGATCCAGCTTAATGCGGTCTCATTCCTGGTTTCAAAATTCATCGAAAAGGGGGAAAGGCGAGCTGACGTTTGAGGGGAGAGTTCTTACACAGCAGCAGCTCTGTCCTTTAGGTCTCCAGCGTTTTGCTTTCTCTCACATCACCTTCCTGTGTTTTGACATGTGAATACGTTCACAGTGGACAGAACACCCCGGGGCCCAGGACGCGTCACTCAGGGCCCGGGACCGAGGGCATCATGCGTGCGTCCCACACCCTCTGGCCAAGCAGTGGCAGCAGACGAGCCAGGGCATCACTCCCTTCTACAGAGAGGGGAAGACCCCAATCCTGGAGACGCTCGCCAGCGCCCCGTGTGCTGTCTCCTGCATGTCCCCTCTCATTCATCCTCGCAACTCTAAAAATAGTGTCCCCACTTCTAGAGGAAGAGAGAGCCACACAGCTCTGAAGATTTAAAAGGGTTAGAACCGAGCTGTGGGCTCAGAGCCTTGTGCTGCCGGGACACCCTGACTGGAGAAGGGAGCCCGTCAGCCCTGCCCGAGCCTGCGTGCTTTTCACAGATGGAGCCGTGTGGCCGGTACCTCGGGGGACTGCCCTAAAGGAGGACCCAGCTAGCTCGTGCGGGAAGACTGGCAGGGTTAGAAGGCTGTCATTTTGCAGCCCTTCGTGAATTAGCCACGATCAAAGACGGTTACCACAAAAAGGAGATAACCAGGCATGCCGTGCCTCTTGATAGGCGACTCGGGAAAATAAAAAATTCAAAAATTTTAGCGGAAGGAAGAAAAGAGATGCAGGAACCTATGTACCGAGAGATTCAAGAGACATTTCAAGAATGGACCTTAACTGGCGGGATTCCGATTCAATCGAACTGTAAAAACACAAGACGGATCAAACGGCTCCTGAGAGCACTGGGAACTCTGCACACTGCCTGAATGATGACACTCTGGAATGGGTGAGACGAGGTTTCTGAAAAGCTGCTTTGGGGATGTGCACCGAAATGTTTATGAAGGGACTGATGATGTGTCTGGGGGTCACAGAGACCAGAAGCTTCTGAGGCAGGTGACGGTGCTGGGTGGCTTATTTTCTCTGCTGGTATATGTTTGAAATTTTTTAAATAAAAAGCAGGAAAAAAGGGTAGTGTAGTCACTGCCATTATGCCTGTGAAACAGCAGCTCCCTGGAACAGGGGGTCAGGAACACAGCACGAAAGCACCCCAGACACTCTCACCATCTTTTCCGCAAACAAGACGCTGGATGAAACAGGCCTGCCGATGGACCATATGTGTAAATGTATGATGTGAAATGTGTCGGCCAAATGAAAAATGCAGTTGTATCTATGAAAACCTGTAGCTACAAAAAAGGTTTCTCTTCTTGTCGACAAAGACCAAATTGACCTGGCGAACACGGGGATCTCAAACCCCTAGAGGCAGTGACATGAAGAGACTCGTGCTGCGACTGCTCTGTGCCCATGGGGACCACACTGAGTCCACACCAGGCACAAACCACGCGCTGGGGCCGGAGCGGCACTCACCTCCTTGGCGCTGGTGAAGGCGACCCCAGAAAAGGCGTACCTGTCCACGACCAGGGTGATGCCCTGGCTCAGCTTCTCCTTAATTAGCGGCCTACAAAAAAGAGGATGCCTGTGAGCCATGGTCCTGGCTTCATAGGCCCTGAGTCTCATGCTCAAATCACCCTGAGGACACAATTCAATTCAGAAGCCAACATGAAGGGATCACGCGCGGGCAGCAATCTGTAGCCTGACTTTCATCCCCCAAGGCTCTGAATCTTCACTCCCAGCAAAGCCCAGCACGAAAAGACAACTCCATTAAAGGGGATAAATACAACTGGCATCGGCAGCTGTCCAGAGGCAGCTCGGCTGTCCGGGAGTGGAAGGGCCAGGCTCTGCGGGGAGAGGAGGGGCCAGGCCAACAGGAGGGAAGGCTGGACGTGGCCCGGAGGTAATGAAGGATGCTCCTGCATCCGCCTGGGAGCCAGGACACCCTCCAGCAGGAGGCAGCAGGTCCCCACCACCCTCCGGCCCCGAGACCTTAGCAGGATGGGTGCAGAGGCTTGGCATGGGCCAGAAGCACTGCTTGCACTTTGGGGAACAAAAGAGTTACGGTGAGAAGCTCGCAGAACAGCACAGCGGGGGGCACCTCCAACAGTGAGACGCCATTCCCATCACAGCGTCATTCCTAAGTGCAAATTATCAACACTTAAAACTACCTAATCTTGTGAACAGAACACTGGTAGAATATGGCATGAGCACAGAAGATGCAACTGTACAGAGAGCGAGAAAGATGCCCCATAAACACCCTCCTAACATGTTGCTAACAAAGCAAAGCACATTGGGCACACAGGCGGCTGCCTTTATATCAGACTGAAGGTGAGTCAAGACAACAGGCATCTTCTGATTTCGTTTAGAAGTGAATGGGCCTGCTTACCGACAGCGGAAGGCAGGGCTTGGATGGAAAGGGGGTGGGCAGGGCAGTGACCTTTCTGTATGATTCTGACTCTTAGAACCATTTCATGTTTTACATATTTGAAAACTGAAATCAACAAGAATGGGAAAAAAAAAGAAAAACCTAAAATTGTATACAAAGTCAAATGAACCTACCCGTATCCCAAATGAACACAGTGGAAGGGCAAAGGCGTGCCTGAGATGTTTGGACACAGCACCGTGTGCCCCCATTCTAACAACAGAGCTGCAACCACCCGTGAGCCCCAGGCAGGCTTTACGTAGGTGAGGGCAGTGATCCTAAGACCAGCCCGTGGAGGGCAGGATGGGGCAGATGAGCCCGGGTGCTGGACGAGATGGCAGGGGTCAGACAGATGCAGGGGACGTGAACACATGCAGAAGCTGAGCAGATGTCGGTCTCTGAAGTCCACCCTCCACAAAGAGCAGAGAACAGCTGGCCCCAGCTAAAGCAGGAGGCACGGAAAGCCGCAATACCTTGTCAGGCCAGAAACACGTCCAAGGGACGAAGGAGCCAGCCTGAAGGGGTTCCCACAGGCCGAGGCTGGGACAATCTGAAGAGCGAAACAACTAACAGTAGCGCTTATGACCCACTGATGATGGACGGACGGATGGACGGACACGGAAGGCAGGAAAGCTCTTCCTTACACAGAATGCCAGCTGATCAGTGTTGTGGAAATGACAGAATCAGAAAATCACAATAACAGACTCCAGCAGGATGACTAACCAACACAAACTAGGAGGTTTCATAGAAAGGGGATATTTTTGGTTTTATGAGTTCCCCTTTTGACTATTTACAACAGGAAAGAGAGTCACTTAGTGGAAGAGCCTGGCCAGCAGCCCCCTCACTAATCAGGGGAAACCCAAGTGGCCTCGCATCCCGCCACGATGCCCTCAAGAGGACCCAATGTCACTTCTGGGGTCTTCCTATCAAAAATGCAAACCCAAATCTACTCATGAGGAAACATCAGGTAAACCCAGCATTTCATAAAATAGCCCTTGATTTTTAAAAAGAGTGAGCAAATGGTAAAGCAAATGTGGCAAAATGTTACTAACCGGGGAAGCCTGGGGAAGGGCACCCGGGGGTTCTTGGCGCAGACTTCCTGACTGATTGCAACTATTCCAGAATAAAAAGTTTAAAAACAGGTAGAGAAGAACATCGCTAAATTGCTACGGAAAGTAAGAGAGATTGCTCATTTCCAGGAATTTAATTCCTGGATGGCCCTAGAGGATCAGTAGGTTTTGACAAACAGCCGGGGAGGGAAGCGGAGGCTGTTACCGCAATCGGTGCCAGGGAAACCGCGCAGCAGCTGGGAGGGGAGATGACTTCCACGACCAGCAACTGACCCGGTAAAGACGCAGCACAGCAAAAGGGCAGAAAACCAGGGGCTGAGGAAGTAACCAGAGTCCTCTCAGAAAGTGCTCCAAGCACCAGGGTGAACTCAAAACAGCCTAGGTTAACTGAGCACCCATTCCCAGGCCCGCCCTGCACACGAGACCTGAGGGGTACTAGGGGCCACAGCGCTGCCCGGCATCCGACCTGTCAGCCAAGGACTTCCAAGTGTCAGCAAACCTAATCTGATGGCAGTGGCTGGAATAATCAGAAGGGGGAGCTGTGGCAGAACAAATGGCCCAGAGACTTGCAGGCCTGTGTCCTGGAAGCAGACAGCAATTAGGGAATGGAGTCAGAACTGTTTCTCATTTTCAGTTGCTCTGACATTACTTTTCTAGAAATCCACAAAAAGCGAAAATCACAACATTTATGTCAATAAACTCCAGATGTGTTAAAGACTGTAAACCTGCCCTCATTTTCATCTAATACACGGAGGGGGAGGCCTTTCCAGACAAGACCACCGGCTAAGCCAAAGCCAGAGGAGAGCAGTGCCAGCTTGCCTGTGAGAGGGAACAAGGCACAACCACCTGAACGTCCGTCCACTGGCATCCCTCAGTCCAAGGTGGGGCAGCCTTTCCGGAGAGCAGGCCGCTGGGACAGGAGAGAAGAGGAAGAGTGCAGATCGGGAGGCGGCCTCAGGAAGCCAGCCGTGAGGTAATCTGTACGGTAGGGTCCCATTCATTCACGTTAAAACAAAACACCTCCGATGACATGTGTGTTACCTACATACGTGTGTAAATGGAAACAGAAGCACCTGAGAGCGGACCCCACAGGCACTTCGTCAACAGTTGTGCAGGGTGAAGAGGGAATCCACCAAGATGATGTAAGTCAAAAAGAGGGCGCGAGAGGGCACACCCCAACATAAACTCAACTTCACTTAATGATGTGTCAACACTGGTTCATCAAAGACATAAATAAGAGCATCTCTGGGCGGGGAGGAAGGGACGGGGGCATTGGGGGGGGGCTCTTTTCTGTGTACCTAAAACTACCTAAAGTCTATTAATTACAAAAAGCTGGGAGTGGGGGGTGAGGAGAAGAAAAAAAGCATTAACTAGTGCTCTTTGGGATCCGTGACCTAAAGAACCTTGTAAAGGTACAGCCTCCAGCATGACTCTCAACCACTCAGAAACAAGAGCCGCATTCAGCCTTGGGGGCAGGCACAGAAGCAGGGGGAGCGGCAGAAGGACAGGGGTGTTTACACGTGTTCCCAGCGGTTCGCAGAGAACAGCAGGTGCACCGAGTGATCTTCCACCTCGCTTTTCTTTTCCAAGTAGGAACTCAGAAGCTTGCCAATCTCAGTTGATCTTTCTAAAATAAAAGAGAACAACACACAAAAATGAGGACAGGTTCTCCATCTACATTCGTAGTTTGTGCCAAATTTCTAGGCCCTGACCCAAGTCTAACTTTGAGTTTTATTTTACAACAACTTTAGACAGGTTCAGACCTTTTCCTGAGAAAGGGCAGCAGTGTGCAGACACACTGGGATGAAAAATGCTTTAGGAAGAAGGAACTCAGGTAGGAGGCAGCAACTGCAAAGGAACTGCCAACCAAGGGGAACTGGTACCAGGAGCTACCTCGATACCAAGAGAAGGATATTCAACTCCCAAAGTCGGCCCTCCACATCTGAGGTTCTGCATTTTTGCATTCCACCAACACAAGACTTCATAGTACTGTATGTTTATTGAAAAAAATATGCATATAAGTGGACCACTGCAGTTCAAACCCATGTTGTTCAAGGATCAACTGTATAAGATTTGTAGACTGGTTGGCTTAAAGATTAAAATGATAAATATTCAAAAAAAGCACTTTCGGACTTCCCCGGTGGTTGAGACTCGCAGGGGGCACGGGTTCAATCCCTGGTCAGTGAAGTTCCACATGCCACACAGTGTGGCCAAAAGAAAAAAAAACAAGAAAATTTTGAAAAGCATCCCCCCCCATCTCCCTACCCCTGGTTTTCAAGATCAATGTTTTACCTTAAAAAATTAAAAATATGACACAAAACCCTTCACAGGGTAAACAGCCATGCAAGGACAGGGGGCGGGAAACCCAAGATAAAACGGAGACTTGGATTACAAAGCAGCACCTGGAAACTTTTAGGGGTCACAGATACACTCATTCTCTTGGTCGTGAAGACGCTTTCCTGGGTGTACATGTGCCAAGACTCACTAAACACGTGACTTTACTGCACATCAGCCGCGGGGCAGCTGCGCAAAAACAGAACCACAGACCACTGAGGCTCGGGGACCACAAGGGTGGTCCCCGCGCTCCGACCCGCGGACAAACGAGAGCGAGTTCAGCGCAGGAGGCCTTCGCTTCTCGTCCTCAGGAGCCGGCGAGGCCTCCGTGGCCCCTGGGTCCCCTCCCCGGCCCCCGGCATCCCGGAACCCCGCGCCCGCCGCGCCCACCCGGGAAGCGCAGCAGCTCGGCGCAGTGGCCCGCGGCGCAAAGCGCGTCCACCAGCTTGCGGCTCTGCGTGCTCTTCCCCGCACGGTCCACACCCTCCAGCACGATGAGAGCGCCGCGCCTGCCCGCCATCGCCGCGTTTCCCGCCTCCGCCACCACCCCCAGCGTAGCCGGGCCGCCCGGACCTCCCATTGGCTGCAATGGGCCGGCGCCCGCGGCGCGCGCCGGGATTGGCTCAGATGAGCCGGATTGGCTGGGACTAGTCCGGCGGAAGCGGCGCGACTGGCCCGACGGGGCCTCGGTCGCACCGCCTCTTCCGGGCCGGAAGCCGGGCGCGCTTCGTTCCGCGCGCGGGCCGCTGTCGTGGGCGCGGGCCGCTGTCGTGGGCGCGGGCGGTCGTCCCTCCTCCTAAAGTTCGGGGCTGCGGCCTCGGGGCCCGCCCGCCGCCGACTCCCCGACGGCGGGGACCTTGAGGGCGCGCGCCCCGGCACCGGGAAGCGCTCAGTGAGGTTGGCCGCTGTCGTCTTAGGGGCGGTTCCAGGTGAGACCGCGTCGGCCGCCTTCTCGTCGAGGGGTCCCGCCCTCGGGCCTCGTGGCCCCGGAGGCCTGTCCCCAGGTACCGTCACGGTGGGGTCAGACCTCAACCTAGGGGGTTGGGGCGGACACCAGCGTTCGGCCCGTGCCAAGCTGAGAGCCGCGTTTCCCAGAACTGCCTCTGGGACGTTCGAGTTTGCCGAGGAGAAATCCGGAGGCAGCCGGAAGTGTGGCCGTGAACTTCAGGACTGCTCTCCAGGGAGCCTTCGTGAAGCACCTGCTCCCCTGCTGCATACGAGAGACGGGCGAGGGCTCTCCAGGGCTGGGGACGGCAGCGGACCCCCGCGAGCTCTAGACCGTCCACCTCGGTGCTTGGGCTGAGGTCGTGGCAACAGTTTGCCTGACTTTCCTACCCCACCTCATTTGGTTCAAGCCCCTGATTTCCCGTGACCCCAGACACCTATGGTCGCTTGACGTTTTCCTGATGGACCGTTGCTTGATTTGGTTGTGGGTTCCGGAAAGGTGGTAGATTCTATCATTCCCAATTGTTGGCTTTCTTCCTTGATGTTGAGTTTGGCCCTGTGACTTCCAGGGCATCTGTAAAGTAACCAGAGCTGACTTTCAGGAAGAAACTTTAAAAGGTGTTGTGCGGGTCACCCCTCCCCGTCCTGCCGCCAGTGTGAGAACAGCATGTGCACGATTAGGGCTGCTTTTTCACCCTGGACCCTGGAATGAACAAACAGCCACAGCCAAGCCACAGCCATTGCAGCTGATAGGTGGCACCAGCAAGAAATACAGTTGTGATGCCGAGTCCACCGAGACTTTGGGGTCCTTTGTTACTGCGGTACAACCTAGTGAAAGGTCGTTGATACAAACACTAGTACTTAACACTGCCTTTGAATTATGAGTCTTGTTCTGAAATTTTCATCTCTTTGCCTTAAAAAGGATGAGGGGATTAGGGATTACAGTATACAAGAGAACCCTCCTGGGGTTGGGCAAGTCCCAGGACAGCCTTGTACCACATCTGTAGGATGAACTTACCAGGCAGACAGGCAGGAACACGTGCAATACATCAGCTTGTGACCGCACAGCCTTCCTGGTCACCCATGGAAATGTGGGGAGCCTGGCTGCTGGGTCCTTGTATGCAGGGGATGCCCTTTTGATGGCAGAAGTTGCTAAACTGGCACAAGTATAGTGAAATTTCTTATTAAGATACAGGAAGCAATTTTGCTTCCACCTCTTCCAACATGCCTTTGACTGCAGGTACCAGAATGCCAGCCTAACTGGCTTAAATCACCAGGATGTCTAATCATCTCACATAACACAAAGTCCAGAGTTAGGCAGCCAAGAACTGTTTCTGCTACTCAGTGATGTCAGATGTTGGGTCAACAACTTACCAGTTCTCATAGCTTGTCCCTCGTGGTCACAGGGTGACTGCAGCACCTCCATGCATGCAGTCGTGACCTCACATCCCTGAAGCAGGTACAGGAGAGTCCTTGCATCCGTCTCTGTGCTTGCTACACTGAGAACCATCTCCGCAGTCTGCCCTGAGCAGTGCAAGTCTCCCCTGCCACGGAGGCCTGGTAGCGGGCACAAGGGCATCTACTTCACGGAGGAAATGCCAGATAGGGCGCTGGGCCTGAGTGTACTTGGGGCGAGGGAAGGGCCAGAAGCTGGCCGGAATTGCTGAAGCTGGCTGATGGGATGTGGAGTTTGTTAGGTCCTCTCGGCTTTTGTGAGTTTGAGACTTTGCATTAAAAAAGAGGCCCCATAGCTCTTACTGTCCTATTGCACCTTCCATCACAGGAATTGGTCAGACTTTGCTACTATCCATCAAAGACTTTCTCCCTGTTTTAGCTGGGTTGCAAGAGCAAAATGCCACAGGCTGAGTGGCTTAAACAGCAGAACATCTTCCTCACGGTTTTGGAGGCTGGAGGTCCAAGTTCACGGTGCCAGGAGGGTTGATGTTCTCCCTCTGGGTTGCAGGTGGCCACCTTCTCACTGTGTCCTCACATGGCCTTCACACTGTACAGCTGTGGACAGAGAGAGAGAGGTCTGGTTTCTCTTCCTCTTAATGATCTCTCAAATACAGTCACATTGTGGTTTAGGGATTCAGCCTATGACTTTTGGGGGGGAATATTCAGTCCATAGCACTCATCTACTTCCAGAAGAATAAGATTGTGCTGGGCACATCACTGCCCTGTTAGATGCCATCGCTCAGCCCTCCCTGCAGGTAGATGGGGCCAGGTGGCTAAGTTACTGCCAATGAGACGTGAGCAGCAGTGGTGTGTGCCCCTTCGGACGGTGGGCGGAGCATTCTCCCTCTCCCCCAACCCCCGACCTTCTTGCAATCCACCCTTGACCATGAAGACAATGGCGAGGCCCTTTGGGGGCAGATGCCACGCTGGAAGGAATCTGGGTCCCTGAGTAACCCCGCGGAGCATGGCTGCCTGGCCCCTGGACTGTTAGATAAGAAATAAAATTCCTTCTCTGCTAGTGGATTTTGGTTGGGTTTCTTTGTTAGAGTAGCTTAGCCTTCCCCCAAAGCACTGGCTCTTGACTGGGGGACATTTTGACAGTCACAGCTTGGGGTGGGGTCTAAGAGCAGCTAGTGGGGGAGGCCAGGGTTGTTGCTGGCCATCCTACAAGCACAGGAGAGGCGCCCCCCTCCCCCCAGCAAAGACTTATTGGTCCCAAACTGTCAGTAGTCCCAAGGTTGAAATTTGTTATCAAAGATTTAGCTAAAGTATTGCAACATACTGAAAGAAAAAGCATGGATGAAAAATACTCTCTGCCGTATCAGTAAACAAAGGATGTTGCAGCTATCAAGCCGGCAGCTACTGCAGACACCCCTGATGGTGCACCCTGAGGGGATTCAGGAGGGAGAGAAGCGGGATCCTGGCCCTAGATAGTTAAGGTGCACATCAGAGGAATGATTTCAGTGAGCCCAGACTCTTGAATTTTCCCATACATAGAAAAGTGTTAACTCCATTAACTTGAGGTGTCTGTTTTCTTTAATTAACAGTACTCTTTTGATGTTCCGACTGCGCCGTTTTTGTTGCAAAAACTCTCATAGATCCTGGCTCCTCTCTTACCTCCTCAGAGCAGTTGCTCAGAAAGTCTGACAAATAAAGCTGAATTCTCAACTTTTAGGTTGTGCATTTTTTTTCAGTCGACAATAGTTAGGGAATCATCTCTCATTTTTGCAGTTTCTAAAACGGTCTTTGTAAGAGAATTCATCAATATCTGGGAGGAGTTATTTTCATTATATGATACAGGAAGACCACTACCCTTCAAAATAAAGAATTTTTTTTTTAGATGAAAGGCATGAAGACCAATTTCCCCATAGATAACAGTAAAGGACATAAAATGATAGAAGAACTACAAACAGCCAACAAATGTGTGAAAATCTGTTTAGCCTCACTTGAAATCAAAGAAACACAAAACACTGAGGTTTTTTTTTCCCCTATCATGTTAAGCAAAGATAATAAAGCCTGGTGAAATCTAGGGTTAACAAAAGTAGAAACATACTCAATGGAGTGTCAGTATAACCTTCCCCTCGGGCAATGCATTTGGAAATAGCAGCACTTAGAACACGCCCTTTGAGCCAGCAATACAATTTCTAAGAATCTATCTTGAAGAACTAATAAGACGGGACTTTCCTGGTGGTGCAGTGGTTAAGACTCCACGCTCCCAATGCAGGGGTCCCGGGTTCAATCCCTGGTCAGGAAACTAGATCCTGCACGCTGCAACAAAGAACCTGCATGCCTCAACTAAGAACCAGCGCAGCCAAATAAATAAATATTTAAAAAAAAAAGAACTAATAAGACAATGTGGTAGATTAAGATGGCCACAACTGTGCTGCTCCTCCGATTGAGAGTTGGGGGTCTACTTTCCCCTCCCCTTGAGTCTGGGTTGGCCCCAGACTCAACCAATGGAATGTGGTGAGGTGATGTCCTGGGATGACCAAGGTGAGGTCACAAGAGTCTGGCAGCTTCCACCAGGGCCTCCTGGAAATCTCCAGAAGCCCTGAGCAGCCACATAAGAAGCACAACTGGGCTGGAGAGGCAATGTGTAGGTGCTCTGGTCCCTGGTACCAGTTGAATGCAGCCTTCCAGCCACACCAGTGATCTCTACTGTATCACACAGAAGAATCATCTAACTGAGCCTTGCTAGAATGCCTGACCTACAAAAATTGTGAGCTCTAATAAAATGCTTCTTTTAAACCACAGAGTTTTCAGGTATTTTATTATGCAGCAGTAGATAACTGGAACATATACATACAGGTGTATGAACAAATGTTCACCAGAGCACTATTTATGGTAATGAAAGATTGGGAACAATCAAAATATTGTTCATCTATTAGGAGTCTGTTAAAGTATGGTACACTAACACTGTGAAATATATCGAATAAACAGAATGACATAAAATTGAGTAAAACATGGCCAGAATTTGTGAAGAGTATTGTTAAAAATGTAAATGGTAGAAAAGTGGATAGTGTGACACCAATTAAGAAAACCAACAGCTCAATTTAAAAACTGGGCAAAAGATCTGAACAGACACCTCACCAAAGAGATGTACAGGTAGCAAATATGCATGTGAAAAGGTGCCCAACATCACTTGTCATTAGGGAATTGGAAATAAAATGAGATACCACTACACGTCTATTAGCATGGCCAAAATCCAAAACACTGACAACACGAAATGCTGGCAAGGATGTGGAGCAAGGATGTGGAGCAACAGGAACTCTTATTCATTGCTGGTGGAAATGCAAAATAGTACAGCTCATTCTGGAAGACAGTTTGGTGGGTTCTTTCTTTTTTTAAAATAATTAATTTTTATTTTTGGCTGCATTGGGTCTTTGTTGCTATGCTTGGGCTTTTCTCTAGTTGTGGCAAGCGGGGGCTACTCTTTGTTGTGGTGCACGGGCTTCTCATTGCGGTGGCTTCTCGTTGCGGATCATGGGCTCTAGGTGAGCAGGCTTCAGTAGTTGTGGCTCGCGGGCCCTAGAGCGCAGGCTCAGTAGTTGTGGCGCAGGGGCATAGTTGCTCCGCGGCATGTGGGATCTTCCTGGACCAGGGCTCGAACCCGTGTCCCCTGCATTGGCAGGCGGATTCTTAACCATTGCACCACCAGGGAAATCCCAGTTTGGCAGTTTCTTACAGTGTGACCCAGCAATTACAGTTCTTGGTATTTACCCAAAGGAGTTTAAAAAAATGTCCACACGAAAACCAAAACACGAATGATTATAGCAGCTTTATTCATAATTGACAAAACTTGGATGCAACCAACATGTCTTCAGTAGGTTAATGGAGGGACTTCCCTGGTGGTCCAGTGGTTAAGACTCTGTGCTTCCACCGTAGGGGGTGCGGGTTCAATCCCTGGGTGGGGAACTAAGATCCCATGTGCTGCGCGGCATGGCCAAAAATAGGTAACTAAATAATAGGTGAATGGATAAATTGTGGAACATATAGACAATGAAATATTCTTTAGCGTTAAGAAGAAATGAGCCATCCAGCCACGAAAAGGAATGGAGGAAACTTAAAATGCCTATTACTAAGTGAAAGAAGTCAATCTGAAAGGGCTACATACTGTATGATTTCAACTATATGACATTCTGGAAAATGCAGAACTAAAGACAGTGAAAAGATCAGTATTTGCCAGGGGTTCGGGGGCAGGGAGAGGGATGAATAGGAGAAGCAGACGATTTTTAGGGCAGTGCAGCTATACTGTATGATACTGTAATGGTGGATACTTAACATAATTGTACAACACAGAATCATTCGTAATGTAAACCGTGGAATTTAGTTAATAATAATGTATCAGTATTGCTTCATCAATTTTAATAAATGTACCCCACCCATGGAAAATGTTTATAATAAAGGAAACCGTATGTGTGTATGTGTGGAGGGGGTGTATAAGAACTCTGTATTTGCTTCTCGATTTTTCTGAAAACCAAAAACTGCTCTAAAGTCTATTAATAAAAACACTTATCTACTTAAAACAATAAAAAGGTGGGTAGTGTGCAATTATGTACGCGAGCGCGCGTGTGTGCATTTTCACATCAAGCATTAAATGGGGCCAGAAAGGTTGCACCGAAACTGCTATCATTTAGATTGAAAGGTGAGCAAGATAATCACAGTCCTTTAACTTCGGGAGGTTGGGAAACTGTAAATTCCTGTACAGTTTGAATTTCTACAATGAAGATAAAATTGGCAAAACAATGAACGTGTTTCCACTCTTAAATATCTGCCTGGGGTTTAGTGAAGAGTTCACGGAGGAGGGTGTACCTTTAAACGTGCATTTTCAGTGATGAACGACTGCCCCCGCTGACCCCCGGAATCGCAGGAGTCTGGGTCCGCGGGGCCCCGGAGGCCGCTCCTCCTCGGGGTCGGGACGCGCTCCACCTCCCCGCTACCAGACACCTGCTCCGCCCGCCCCGCCGGGACCGCCCAGCTCCCGCGCGACACCTCGCGCGGCCCCGACCGGAAGCCGTGGGGCGGGTTCAGACGGCGCCCCGCCCCTGAAGGCGACCAATCAGCGCGCGGGGCTCATTAATAGTGACCACGCCGGCCCCGCCTCCGCCTCTCGCGGGGCCACCGCCCGCGCAGACCCAGAGCGCGGCCGCGGACGAAGATGGCGACCGCCATGTACTTGGAGCACTACCTGGACAGTAAGCGGCCCCCGCGCCCCCTAGGCCCACCGCCCTGGCCGGGCCGCCCCCGCCGCGTCCCCCCCGCCCCGCGCACTAGGCTCCACGTGCGGACCCCGGGGCACGTGGGGGCGGCGGGACGGCCCGGAGGCGGCGGGAGGGGCTGAGGCACGCGCGGGGCGGGAGGGCCCACGAGGGAGGGGCACTGGGGGTGCGGCGCGGGGTCCCGCCGTCACGGCCGCGCCAATTCCAGGTGCGTCACGGCGGGGCGGGGGCCGGCGGGTGCTGGGCGGGGCCAACGCGGCTCGGCCCCACCCTCCCAGGCTCAGCCCCGCCCACTTTCGCCATAGGCCCCATTCTCTCGTCCCTAGGACCCGTCTTCCTTGGCTGGGCCCCGCCCCTCATTCACTAGGCCCCGCCAACTTCGTCGTCGGGCCCGCCCTCTCCGCCCTGGCCCCGCCCTCTCTATCTAGGCCCCGCCCCTCCGAGTCCCGTCCCGCCCATTCCCGGACCCGCCCCCACCGCGGTGACCCACTAAGGTGGTCGAGTCTCAGTCCCTTGGGACTCTGGGCCGGGTTTGGGGGGCCCAGGGCCTGAGGGTTCTGGGTTCTGTGCCTGTTTGTGCTGTGACCTGGGAGTCCGCTTCCAAGCCTCAGTTCGTGCATCTGCAAGGCATGATGGCGCGGAGGGTCTCTGAGGGCACCTGTCTTTGCGCAGGGGGTTGGGGGCGGTACTTAGACGTGTGGGTAGGATGTTCAAGGCAGTGGTCATCAGAGTGGGCCAACGTCCCGAGGCGTGCCACAGGTTGCACCCTCTGGAGGACTCCTGAGCAGGTGGTTATTTGCCGCATTTCACAGCGTGGGTGATGCTGCGTCAGAGGCTAAGTAGCTTCTCAAGGTCACTCACTGGAGAGTGGCGATCCCACGTTTGAGCTCTGCGGTCCGACTCCAGTCTGGCCCTGGCGGGGGCATAGCCTGGGGATGCGGGCTGGTGGGGATTTTGCCTGGTAACTCTGGAGCCTTGTGCTGCACTGGGGATTTTCACTCATCCGGGCCTGGGCGCCCAGACCCCCACCCGAGGTTGCTGAGAGTAGGGAGTGAACCCCGGCTCCGGGGAAGACAGTGGGGATCCAGCCCTCCCCAAGGGGGTCTCCCAGGCATGGCCCAACCTGAGCACAGCGTCCTGGGCCGGAGAGCACCGTGGAGGGAGGGGCTTCCCCACCATCGTCACTGGAGAGACCTACACCCAGGTGCCTGTTCTGGGTGCTGTGGCTTGCCCTCCTCTGACCCGGTGCCTGCCCAGGGGGCCCCAGGAGGAGGGTCTGAGGAACACGATTCCTGTCCTGTGAGGGACACCCATGTGAAGGCTTGCGGACGGAGGCCCCTGCTCACTCCCTGAGCACCTGCTGTGTGCCAAGAAAGCAGACATGATCCCTGTTTTCCTGGAACTGGCTCTCAAATGGGAGAGAGAGAGTTTTTAAAAGTTCACAAAAGTTTAAAGGTCACAAAGGAGCCCAGCAGGTCTGAGAGTGCAGGGGTGGCACTGTCTTGAGAGCCCTGGTAGGACAGCAGGGGAGCCCCCGGGGAGGCCATGGGTGGGTCTGTCCCGCTCTCTGTGTGAGCTGGGAAGCCCTGGGGCTTACGCAGCAGCTTTGTACAGTCAGGGCTCTTGGAGCGGTCATCTGTGGAGGGGGCCCGTCCTGGCTGCGGGCAGGTGGGGAGCTTGGCCTGGACCAGGAGCCCGGCCGTGCGGACAGGAGAGCAGTGTAGGGCAGGGTCCTTACCTCTGCTGTCCCGCACGGTCTGTTTGATTTTAAATAAACTCAAGTAAAATGAGAAGTTCGGTCCCTCAGTTGTACTGGCCCCATGTCAGGTGCTCAGTAGCCCTGTGTGGCCAGTGCGTGCTGTGTCGGGAGGCTCTGTCTTGGCATGAAGTTCTACCGTACAGCCCTGGTGGGCACCGCCCAATGCCCTGAGTTCAGAGTAGAGTGGGAGGAGAGCAAGGAGGACCCTGGGGTTTGGGCTTGTTCTCTGTTGTGGGGCGTCTGCACGGGAGGAGCGGCCTGGGGTCTGCGGTGGGAGAGTCGCACAGGCACCTTCCTCCCTCTGCCCTCTGTTCGCCTCTAGCTTCTCGAGTTTCTGACAAGTTCTGAAGCACGTCAGCCGATTACCAGTGTGAAATAGGGGAGGGCTGGATTCCCCGCTGTCTTTAATGTTGGACTCGTGTCCCTGAAAAAAGATACCTTGATTCTTCTGCTCTCCAAACTCTAAGAGAAACAGAAGCCGGAGTGGGCTTATTGTTTGTAGCCTTGAAGTATGAAGCTTGGAAGGTGGGGTTTTGTCCTGCTGTTGAGAAGCATGTGTCTGTGTTTCAGGTATTGAGAACCTACCCTGTGAGCTTCAGAGGAACTTCCAGCTGATGCGAGAGCTGGACCAGAGGACAGAAGGTGGGTTCAGACCTTTCAGAAGAGCCAGGGTGTGGGGAGCAGCTCCCCAAGTCCAGGAGCGGAGCACCGGGATCCAGGGGGTGGTGTACTGGTCTTCCAGGGACCTGGGGCAGTGGGGCTGCTGTCCAGCCTGGGCCGCAGGTGTTGGGTAGTGTGTCAGAGAGAGTGCTGAGTCTTTTTTTTTTTTTGGCTGCGTTGGGTCTTTGTTGCTGCGCGCGGGCTTCTCTCTAGTTGTGGAGAGCAGGGGCTGCTCTTTGTTGCGGTGCGTGGGCTTCTCATTGCGGTGGCTTCTCTTGTTGTGGAGCACGGGCTCTAGGCACACGGGCTTCAGTAGTTGTGGCTTGTGGGCTCAGTAGTTGTGGCTCACAGGCTCTAGAGCGCAGGCTTAGTAGTTGTGGCACATGGGCTTTGTTGCTCCGTGGCGTGTGGGATCTTCCTGCACCAGGGCTCAAACCCCTGTCGCCTGCACTGGCAGGTGGATTCCTAACCACTGTACCACCAGGGAAGCCCCTAGTGCTGGGTCTTTAAAGTAAACTTAGTCCCTTGTGTCCCTACACGTCTCCATGTCACATCTTTATAATCGTCATCCCCTCCCGCAGTCAAAATATTTGTTACCTTTTCTTTCCTTTAAAAGATTTTCTATTTTCAAACTGTGTACCTATTTTAAACAGTTAGTCCTTTCAGATCTTTTGGTCTTTAACTCCCTGTTTCTAAACAGTTCATTTTTGCTGCTATTTCTTACTTTATTTCCTTTTGGTTTTAGACTTTATCTATTCAGTTACTACAAAAAGTGAAGACTTACGTCTCCAGTTGTGCCCTGCTCGGTTCATGCGCACACAGCTCCCTCCCCCTGTCTCCTGGGTGTAATGGACTAGAATTTGAACTGTGGTGATGCTGTGCTGTCCAGTGATGCTGTTTCTTTCCTGGGCTGCTGTGTCGGTAGTTTACCATATGCTATGCTCACATGCCCTGTTTGGAGTAACTGTCTTTTTCTTGAAGTTCTTAATTGCTTTTCTTGTTGGTTTTGTTTTCCTCGTTTTCAGGGTGCCTGCTGCACCAGGTTACCTGCCAGTTCTGTGTGTGCTCTGCATGGAGACCTCTCCTGGAGCCTCTGTCCTGCGGTCCCGTCCGGGCCGACAGTTTCCGGGCCTGCCGCGCACGCCTTGCCCTAGGTCTTCCTAGGCTCTCCCTTTGCTCCTCTTCGGCATGGAGCCCTGTTTCCTAGGCTGTAAACATACTACTTCTTGATTTGCCCGTTTGTTTCAGAGGAGCGTTTTCTCTGGGAGCTTCCAGAAAGAAATTTACGGCAGGGTAAATTTCTTATACCATTGCATGTCTGAAAATGCAGCAGTGAATGGTTTGGCTGGGTATAGAATTCCAGATTGACAGGCATTTCCCCCAGAATGTGGCAGGCGTTGCTGCATTGTCTCCTAGCTTCTGTGTTGCTGTTGAGAAGTCTGATGTCATTTGGGTTTCTCATCCTTTGAATATGTGATCTTTTTTTCCCTTTCCTGTTTAGAAGCTTTTAGGCTTTTCTCTTTATCCCTGAGGTTTACATTTCATGGTGGTGTGCTTGGGTATGGGCACTTTTTCACTCATTGTGCTGGGCACATGTTTTGCAAGATTGGAATAGCTGTGGTTTTTCACTAAGGAACAGCTTCCTGACTAGTGAATGCAGAGGTTTCTTTTATGGTGAGATAAAGCATTTGTATTCAGAAATAAGCATAAACATTTGTAGATTGCTTAGCAAATAGCACGCGGAGAACCTCTCTGCAGATGGAGAAAAGGAGCCTCTAGTGCCTGGGGGCCTGTGTGATCCTCATGAGCAGGCCACCCTTCCCCAGGGGATACACCCTGAGTTTTCACCTGCAAGAATGGTTTTCTCACCTCTCTAAACCAAAGAGTTAAGAGTTGCGTCTGTCTTTGCCTTTAACATCAATGGAATCATACAGTGTGTTTTCCTTTGTGTCTTGCTTTTCTCGCTCAGTGCCACCTTTTGTGGGATTAACCGATGTTGTTTGGTTTTTTGTTGCTGGGTAGCGTTCTGTTGTGTGAACGGACCACAGCTTATTTATCTGTTTTACTGTAGATTGGACGTTTGGCTTGTTTTCTGTTATCTGCAGTCATGAATGTTTTCCCATGTGTGCCCTGGCCTCTAAATCTTTAGGGTATGTACCTGAGAGTAGCCTGCCGGGTCATAGGTAAGGTGAGCACATCATTTATTATTCAAACAATAATAAATGGACTCTTCAAACTTGAGAGTCCAAGAGGGCACGATGAACCCTTGCTGGGGCAGCGTCATACGTTGGGACTGTCGTGGGCGCACTGCCCTGGTCGGGGTGTCTGCTTGTCTCGCTGATCCAGAGTGTTTGGGAAGGCGGTGCCCGCCACCGGCGGCCAGTGGGCCAGCCACTTCTTTGCTGGCACTTGTCGTTGTCAGGCTTTATTGGTTGCCAGTCTGGTGAACGTGTCCTGGCTTTTCGCCCATTACTCTATCAGACAAGAAAGCCGAGATTGACATCCTGGCTGCAGAGTATATCTCCACGGTGAAGACTCTGTCTCCGGGTCAGCGCGTGGAGCACCTGCAGAGGATCCAGAGCGCCTACAGCAAGTGCAGGGAGTACAGCGACGACAAGGTGCAGCTGGCCATGCAGACCTACGAGATGGTGAGGAGGGGGGGCGGGGCGGGGGCGGGGCCTCCCCTCGGACGCGCTCCTCGCTTTCACGCAGCAAGGGGGAGGCTGCTCGGGAAACGGGGCGTCGAGGTGGAGGCCGGGCAGCGATAGAGCGATGCCGCTAGAGAAAGTGCACGTTGGAGGAGTCCTCGTCCTGGGACCATTTCTGTGGTCTTGTGTCCTGTGCCCGTTTTGCTTGTTCATTTATATGTACTTTTAATGCTTGTTTTTGTCAGCTTTAGGTAAAGTCCTAGAATTGGTTTTGTCCAATTTCCTTTCAATTCCGCTTCTCTTGGGGTTTGCAAGGTGGCACAAAGCCGTTCTGCGACGCACATGAGGTCGTGTAGTGAGGCTCCCGTCCTTGCCTCCCCCAATAAAACAGTGATTTTTTTTTTTTTTTTTTTTTTTTTTGCGGTACGCGGGCCTCTCACTGTTGTGGCCTCTCCCGTTGCGGAGCACAGGCTCCGGACGCGCAGGCTCAGCGGCCATGGCTCACGGGCCCAGCCGCTCCGCGACGTGTGGGATCTTCCTGGACCGGGGCACAAACCCGCGTCCCCTGCATCGGCAGGCGGACCCTCAACCACTGCACCACCAGGGAAGCCCTAAACAGTGATTTATTTATTTATTTTTGCGGTACGCGGGCCTCTCACTGCCGTTGCCTCTGCCATTGCGGAGCACAGGCTCCGGACGCGCAGGCTCAGTGGCCATGGCTCACGTGCCTAGCCGCTCTACGGCATGTGGGATCTTCCCGGACTGGGGCACGAACCCGTGTCCCCTGCATCGGCAGGCGGACTCTCAACCACTGCACCACCAGGGAAGCCCTAAACAGTGATTTTTTAAAAGCCTGAAATCAGTTGTATTTGAGAAAGAATCCTCTAGGAGGAGACCTTAATGCTGATGTTTGGGACTTCGATGCTCCAAAGTGCTAAATCCTTTGAGTAATCAGCCTGTCTTCCAAGGAGTTAGGTGTGATCAACGTCCTTAAGACAGTCCGTTTTCTCTCTGACGTGTAATGAAGCTTAGGACTGTGGTTCATTTCCAGTCGGGGGCCGTGATGGACGGTGTTGGACGGCTGTCACCAGCCAGCTGGTGCTGTGACGTCCTTTTAGCTACAGGAGCATCCCCTCTGTCACGGGCAGTTCTGTGCGGTCCTTCCTTCCAGCTCCGTCCTGAACTCCATCTTCAAATGTCATTTTCTGTTGACGAACCTATAGCTCTTCACATTTTACGTCAGGGTCTAGTATCCAAGGTCCTCAGCCCTTTACTTCATTGCATCTTACGGCTCTGTTTCTCATCGTTGCCTGCCTTCAAGGTTTTTTCCCTGAGTAGGATTTATTCTGTTGATGGGGAACAGAATGTGGGGAAAAAAGACCCTTGCATCAAGTTGGAAATAGCATGCCTTGTTCTAGCAGAGTGTTGTTACTTCTAGACTCAATTTAAGGGCCAGACAGTGCTTTCTGCTTGACGTCAGGAGCATTTGTGACCCTGAGGCGTTTTGCTCTGAGTTTCGAACGGAATGTGTGAGCATCCTTCTGTGTAGGTGGATAAGCACATCCGGAGGCTTGATGCGGACCTGGCTCGCTTCGAGGCGGACCTGAAGGACAAGATGGAGGGCAGCGACTTCGAAAGCTCTGGAGGACGGGGGCTAAAAAGCAAGTCTGTTAATTTTTCTTCATTTTATTACTGTTAACTATGGAGTTCTGAAGAATTTTGTCTGATAAGTGTATTAGGAACATTATGGTAAATATCATATTTGGGTAAATCTTGTCCTGCTTCAGTGAAATCTGTGAACAAAGTTGTGGTCTTTATTGTTTCAGAAGGTCGAGGTCAGAAAGAAAAGAGGGGCTCCCGGGGTCGTGGCAGGAGGACCTCAGAAGAAGACACCCCAAAGAAGAAGAAGCATAAAGGAGGGTGAGAGGTGCTTTTTTTCTCTTTTTCCCTGAAGAACACCATTGGTATTTGCTCAGGATGGAAACACCGGTGACTGCTAAGGCTGAGGAAGTGCTTACCTGTGCGAGGTGTGCTGTAGCTTTTTGCTTTACCCATGCCAGGTGTGCTGTAGTTCTTCCTGCTTTGCCCGTGCCAGGTGTGCTGCAGCTCTTCCTGCTTTGCCCGTGTCGGGTCAGTTGGTCCTCACGGCAACTTGAGGGAGCAGTGTTGCAGTCGTGGAGACCGAGGCTTCAGAGCTCCTGGGTTTGCACCAGGCGGTCTGACTCCAGAACCCATTCTCTTAGCCACTGCGTGCCCTGCCTCTTAAGAGACACGGTGATGTTTGGTGCGGTTCAAGCTAAGCCACTTCCTAGTAGTTGAATACACATCTGTTGATCATTTTATATATAAATACATGTTTTAGATGTATTCATTTTTAAATTGTGTGACTGCATTTATTAAATATCCATGTCATTTAACTTGAACTTCAGAATATTTCATTTAAAGTACTCTCTCACTCGCTACCCCCTACCCGCCAAGATAGCTTCATAGAATATGAATGGGATGCTTCATCCTCCAAGATAGTGTAACATTGCTTCATAGGAGATGCTAAAATGCCAAGTGGCTTCTGTGGAGATGATTCTGACAGTTATGGGGAGAGCTCAGAAGAGTTAGTTTTCGACAAAAGAAAAGTTTTGGTTCTTAAACCTAGTGTTTAAACTTTTATCTTTAAAAAAAAACAAACCCCAAATAGTGTCTTTGTATTGTAAAGTAATGCACAGATGCAGAAGACCACACAACAAACGTGTGGTTTAACGAATTACTGTAAGAGGCACCTCCTTGTAATCATTGCCTGGCCGGTGACTAACGCTCCCTGGGGGGCCCTTCCCTGTGCCCCTTCAGAATCACCACTTCCTCAGCTCCAGACACACACGACCCACACAGACAGGGTGTTCACTTCCATTCTTTCTTTGTAGTTTTGTCCCTGACACAGTGCACTCCTGGACCCTATAGTTTAGTCTTGTTGCTTTTTTTTTTTAACCTTTTAGATTAACTTCATTAAGGAATAATTTACATAACAATAAAATGTTTTCATTTTAAGTATACAGTCTGATGCTGTATTCAACTTCTTTAAAGTTATAGAACTAGTCAACCTTTCTATTTCTTCTTGAGTCAGTTTTGGTAATCTACATCTTTCAAGGAATTTGTTGTTTCATATAAGTTGTCACACTTACTGACATCAAGTTATTCATAATATTCCTTTATTATTCTTCTGATGTTGTAGGTTCTGTACTGATGCTCACTCTTTTAGACCTGAAATTGATGATTTATGTCTTCTCTCATTTTGCCTTGATCTTTTCAGAAAACTAGCTTTTGGTTTCATTGAGTTTTTTTTCTCTACTGTTTGTCTTCTATTGCGCTTACTTCTGCTAATATCTTTTTTCTTTCTGTCCTCCTACTTAGCCTGGATTTATTTTGCTTTTCTTTTTCCAGCTTTTTATGGTAGAAGTAGCTTAGTAGTTTAGTATGATTTTCATACTTCCCTTCTTTTCTAATATAAATATTTAAAGCTATAAACTTTCTTCTAATTACTGTTTTAGCTGTGTCACACAAATTTTGATATGTTATGTTTTTGTTTTTATTCCATTCAGAATATTTAAAATTTTCTTTTGTGATTTTTCTTTGACCCGTAGCTTATATAGAAGTATGTTTCTCAGCTTCCAAATAATTTGAGATTTTCCAGGTAACTTTCTAATTTCAATTTCTAATTTAATTTTGCTGTGATCAGAGAACTTCTGTAATTGAAATTATCTGAAAGTGATTAAGTTTTAGGTTATGGTTTATGGTCTGTTTTTCTGAATGTTCCATATATACTTGAAAGCAATGTGTATCTTACTGTTGTTGGGTGGATGTCAATTATATAACTTGGTTGACAGCACTGTTCAAGTTTTATGTATCCTGACAGATACTCTGTTTACTTGTATAAATTACTGAGAGAAGAGTGTTGAGATCACCAACTCTAGACATGGATTTGTCTATTTCTCCTCCTGCTTTGTGAGTTTCTGCTTCATATATTTTGAAGCTCTGTTACTTGGAGGTACATACACATTTAGGTTTTTTAAAAATAATGGACTCCTTTATCATTATTTATTTTGTTGTCCTTCTTTGTTTTGAAGTCTGTTTTGTCTAATATTACTATAGCCATTCCAAGTGTCTTACAGTGAGTTTTTACATGGTGTTTTTTCCCTTTTTCATTCTTTTACTTTCACCACATTTGTGTTTTTGTATTTAGAGTGAGTTTCTTGAAAGCAGCAAATAATTGAGTGTTGCTTTTTTATCTAGTCTGAAAATTTCCTTCTTTTCATTGTACTGTTTAGACTATTCAGATTTAATGTAATTAGTGATATGGTTGGATTTAAATTTACTATCTTGCTATTAGTTGTCTCCTTGTCCCATCTGTTCTTTTCCTGTCTTCTTTTGGATTAATCATGTATTTTTTCAGTATTCCACTTTTTTTAAGTGGGTGTCAATGGTATCTCAAAGAAGTCTTAGTTTTCATTTTATTTATTTTTTTGTTTTTTGTTTTTTGGCTGCGCAGCATGGCTTGTGGGATCTTAGTTCCCTGATCTAACCAGGTCCCTGACAGTGAAAGTGTTGTGTCCTAACCATTGGACCACCAGGGAATTTCTTCAGTATTCCATTTTAAGGACTATTCAAGTGTGTATACCCTGTTTCATTAACTTATCACAAAGAATTTCAAATAATATTGTACTATTTCATGTTTAATGTAAGAGCCTACATGAGTATTCTTTTGTTTTCTGCCTCCTGTCCTTTGTGCTATTATCAAAAATTTTACTTCTACGTATGACATAAGTCTCTGAATATATTGTTGTTATTATTGTTGTTATTGTTTTAGGTCTAAATCATTGCTTATCTTAAACATTTTAAAATATGAGAAAAAGTTTTATAGTTAGTCCATATATTTACCATTTCCAATGCCCTTCACTTTATGTAGATGCAGATTTCCATCTGGTATCATTTCTCTTCTGCCTGAAGAACTTTCTTTAACATTTTTTTTTTTTTTTTTTTTTTTGCGGTACACGGGCCTCTCACTGTTGTGGCCTCTCCCTTTGCGGAGCACAGGCTCCGGACGCGCAGGCTCAGTGGCCATGGCTCATGGGCCCAGCTGCTCCGCGGCATGTGGGATCTTCCCGGACCAGGGCACGAACCCGTGTCCCCTGCATCGGCAGGTGGACTCTCAACCACTGCGCCACCAGGGAAGCCCTCTTTAACATTTTTTACAGTGCAGGTTTGCTGATGGTGATGAATTTTCTGTTTTTGTTTCTTTGAAAATATCTTTATTTCACTTCCATCTTTGAAGGATATTCTTGTTGGATATAAAGTTTCAGGTTGACTTCTTTTTTTCTTTCATCACTAAAGATGTCCTGTTGTTTTCCATCTTGCATTGATTCTGATGAGAAATTAGTGATAATTCTTATCTTTGTTCTTCTGTATATAAGTGGCTTTGTTTATTTTTGCTGCTTCTAAGGTTTCCATTTAGCAACTTGATTTTTTAAAAAATTTATTTGTTTTATTTATTTATTTTTGGCTGTGTTGGGTCTTCATTGCCGCACGCGGGCTTTCTCTAATTGTGGCGAGCGGGGGCTGCTCTTCGTTGTGGTACGCAGCTTATTACTGTGGTGGCTTCTCTTGTTGTGGAGCATGGGCACTAGGTGCATGGGCTTCAGTAGTTGCAGCATGCAGGCTCAGTAGTTGTGGCTCGCAGGCTCCGGAGCGCAGGCTCAGTAGTTGTGGCGCAGGGCTTAGTTGCTTCACGGCATGTGGGATCTTCCTGGACCAGGGCTCGAACCCGTGTCCCCTGCATTGGCAGGCAGATTCTCAACCACTGCTTCACCAGGGAAGTCCACAGCAACTTGATTTTTAACAACTTAATTATGATGTGTCCTCGTGTGTGTTTTTTGTGTGTTTGCTGTTTGGAGCTCATTGAGCTTCTGGGAACTGTTAGTTTATAGTTTGCATCAAATTTGTAATTTTTCAGCCAGTTTTTCAAATTTTTTTTCTGCTCTCTTTTGTCCTTTTTATGGGACTCCAATCATATATGTGTGTTAGCTTGATATTTTCCTACAGATCACTGAGGCTCTGCTTACTATTTTGTCAGAAATTTTCTTTCTACACTTCCATTTGGATAGTTTCTATTACTTTATCTTCAAGTCTTTTCTTCCTTGTTGTCTAATTTAATCTTAATCTCCTTTAGTGAATCTTTGATTTAAGAAATTTTCTTATCAGGAAGTTCTGTTTCTTTTTTTATATACTTGCCATTTCTGTTATTACACATATATTTTCCTTTATATCTTTGAATATATCATTTTACAACAGCTTTTTAAAAAACTTTCTCTTCTGATTCTGTCATTTCCAGGTCTATTTCTTTTTGTTGTTGTTTTAAAGCTGCTTTATTAAGGTATGATTGATATACAAAGAACAGTATATATTTAATGCATACATTTTGATGAGTTTGGCAGGTCTGTTTCTGTTGACTGCTTTTTCTCTGGTTGTAAATCACATTTTCCTCCTCCTTCACATGTCTAGTAATTTTTTTAAAATTTAGTTTTGGCTGCATTGGGTCTTCGTTGCTTCACGTGGGCTTTCTCTGGTTGCGGCGAGCAGGGGCTACTCTTTGTTGCGGTGCACGGGCTTCTCATTGTGGTGGCTTCTCTTGTTGCGGAGCATGGGCTCTAGGCGCACGAGCTTCAGTAGTTGTGGTGCACAGGCTCAGTAGTTGTGGCGCATGGGCTTAGTTGCTCTGCAGCATGTGGGATCTTCCCGGACCAGGGCTTGAAGCCATGTCCCCTGCATTGGCAGGCAGATTCTTAACCACTGTGCCACCAGGGAAGTCCATCTAGCATTTTTTTTAATTTTTATTTATTTAATTTATTTTACTTTTGGCTGCATTGGGTCTTTGTTGCTGCGTGTGGGCTTTCTCTAGTTGCTGCGAGCGGGGGCTACTCTTTGTTGTGGTACGTGGGCTTCTCATTGCGGTGGCTTCTCTTGTTGCAGAGCACAGGCACTAGGCATGCGGGCTTCAGTAGTTGTGGCTCACAGGTTCTAGAGCGCAGGCTCAGTAGTTGTGGTGCACGCGCTTAGTTGCTCCGCAGCATGTGGGATCTTCCCGGACCAGGGCTCAAATCCGTGTCCCCTGCATTGGCAGGCAGATTCTTAACAACTGCAACACCAGGGAAGCCCCCATCTAGTAAGTTTTGACTCATTGTTAAGACAGTGTCAGTGTTATGTGGTTGAATATCAGGATTTTGTTGTCTTCGTTTAACGGGTGTTGAATTTTAAAAATTCATTTAAATTTTTGTCACTAGTTTAATCACCTGTGGAGCAGCTTGATCCTTTGTAGGCACATTTTTAACGTTGGTTAAAAAAAGCCTTTCTCTTAATATGCCAGATAGTAAATATTTCAGGCTTGTAGGCCGTATTGTCTCTGTTGTGACCACTCAACTCTGCTGTTTACTATTGAAAGCATCCACAGAAAGTGTGTAGATGAATGATGTGACTGTGTTTCATTAACACTTTGTTTGTAGAAAAGGCAGCCAACTGCAGGCTGTATTTTGCCAACCCCTAGGTTAGAGCAGCCTTTACTCTAGGGTTGGTTAAACCCTCCTGCTAAGGTGTGACCCTTCTGTGTTCTCCTCTGAATGTATTTGGTGTTTGACGAGGTCTCTCCATGCTGGCTGGTTGGAACTTGAATGTTGCCCAGGCTGCGTGTGAGCTCTGGGAATTGTTCAGCTCACGGGTCCCTGGTATTCTCTGCCTGGCCTTGTGGATTGTCAGTCCGTGCACGGGCAGCTTAATCTTTAGCTAAAAACTCAAATGGATCTGTTTGCAGATTTCCGGAGTGCACTTCCTCTAGCTTCCTCCTTTCCAGCACCCTGCCCCCAAGTTCCAGCAGCCCCACCCTCCCTGAGCTTTGGTTTTTCCCTCCTTCTAGACATGCAGGCTTTTGCTCCTCTCTAAGGACTGGCGTGTGGAAAGTACCTCCGGGCAGAAAGCTGAGAAGGTCATAGGTCTCACCTGGCTCGTTTACCTTCTCAGGATCGCTGTCCTGTGCTGCCTTCTGTGTAGTGTCTGGTAACTCCTACTTCAGGTGTCTTGTCCAGTTTTCTACTTGTTCATAGTAGGCGGGCAGTTCAGTACCTGTTATTTCGTCAGGGTCTTTGTTTAGGTAAAGTTTCTTTAATGCGTAAGTTTTTCTCCATCCCTTTCTTTTCTTCATAATTTTCCTTCTTGAAGGACCTGCGCTGTTTGGCTTGTAGCGTTCTCCAGAGTCTGGATGTTGCTGATGAGATGTGAACCCTCGCGAGAGCCTCTTTGTTGAGCATTTAGACGGTGCGTCTCCTTCTTGTCTGCTCTGCAGGGGGATCCTGGGGAATGCACTGACCTGTGTGTGTTCTTACTGAAGCCGGTTTTGTAGATCTGGCAGGACATTTAATGCTGGGCCATGAGACCTGTGTCAGAGGTGATTGAAAGCATCTGCCTTATGGGGGATGTTTGTTGACTGTGTGGGAACAGTTAGGCTGTGTCCGTTGCAGACGGATGAGGCCATAAACGTTACAGGTGACCCTTGAACAGTGTGGGGCTGGGGGCACCAGCCCTCCATGCAGTTGGAAGTCCGTGTATCACCTTACAGGCAGCCCTCTGAGTCTGAGGTGCCACATCCGAGGGTTCATCCGACCACGGGTCGCGTAGCGCTGTAGCGTGTGCTCACTGAAGGAAGCCTGTGTGTGAGTGGGCTCGCGCACCCCAGGCCCGCCTTGGCCAAGGGCCGTGAGTCCGCGTACGCTGTAGTCTTCATTCTGGAGCCCCCATTTGATTCCTTTTTTACGGATTTTAGTTCCTTTTTGAAAAGTCTCCATATTTGCATCCCTGTTACTTACGTTTTCTTCCTAATGTGTGTTTAAAGCCCTTCTCTGCTAATTTTAACATCTGGGTCGTCTCTGCATCTGCTTCTGTCTGCCCACTTCCCTGTGGTTACCACTCCTGCTTTTTCACGTCATGTACTTGTCTCGTTGTCTGGCCTTGGAGGCACGTGGAGAGGGCTTGCCCTTCTTTGGTCCAGGCAGATGGAGCAGGCTTGGGGCGGGGTGGCGAAGGTGGCAGGGGGCCTCCCGGCTCCTGACGGAGAAGCCAGAGTGTCTGTTTTGCTGCCGCAGTGGCTGTCTGTGGGCGGTGCTTGGCTTTCCTTCCTGCGGAGGCCTGGAGGAGGAGGCTGGCTGCTCAGAGACCAGGGATGTCACTCTGCAGCCTCTGCATGGCCCCAGGGTCAGTAAGTGGACTGTAGGGTCACGGCCGTGTGTGCGGGGTCCTGCAGAGTCGGTGTGGTCCCCAGTGGGCCTCCGGGCCTCGGCTGAGCACGGGAGATGGATGGCCTGCTCCCTCGGCTGCTGCCTCTTCCTCAGCCCTAGGGCATCTTGCCTGTGTCACTGCACAGCTGTCCAGTGTCTTTGAAGTGTGACCTCACTGTCGGGTTTGTCTTCCACCTCGTGGTGGCAGCAGTGTTCCGCGCCTTTCTGCTCCTTCCTGCTTAGGGCTTGGGGGCGTGCCGGCCTCCTCTGGGGATGAGCAGGTGTTCTCCTGTGTCCCTTCCTCTCCATGAGCCCCCTTGGAGGGACAAGACCCTGGCTCCCTGGTGCAGTGGGAGGCTCCCTGACGAGTACGTGCCTGGCCGTGGCTCAGACCTCGGGGATGACCCGGGTGTCTCACCCCGTCTCTGCGGACGCGCTGGAGCCGGCCGGGCCCGCAGCTGCCCCTCACTGAGGGGGCTGGCGTGCATGTCGCTGGCTGCTGTTCGTAGCGCTGGCCGCAGCAGCGGCAGGTGAGAAGGGGTAGTCAGGGGTGGCAACGTTGGCAGAGCCCTCGGTAAGTCAGGCTGGACCCGGCGCTTCTGCGTGAACCGTTTCCTCTCCACGGCCACCCCGGGCGGTGGTGCCATGACTGCCCCAGTTTACAGACAGAGGGGGCCGGGGGTGCTGAGGCCCGCCCTGAAGGCCCGCTCTGCTGTGTGACCGGGGGCACCCTGTCCCCGGGAGCCATTGGGGCAGGACGGGGCCGGGACGGTGTCTGGAGAGGACAGGACACCCACGGGCCGGGTGCGGGCCAGTGTACCCCGTCTGCCGGTGCTGTGGCTTCACGGCCTGCCTTGGGGTGATGCAGTTCCAGGGTCAGAGGCAGGTCCTGTCACCCTGCGGGGCCAGGCAGGGGGGCCACCTGAATGGCGAGCGCCAGACCTCGGGTACGTCCTTGCCGTCTGTACAGCCCGTGAGCCAGGCAGGATCTGCGTGCGGACGCGGGGGCCGTTCCTCCTGAGGATGAGTAGCAGTGCCTGTCGGGGGGCGTGTCCTGAAGCGCCTGGGACGCGCGTGGGGGGCGAAGCGTGTGGGGCTCCCTGGGGTGGCTGGTGAAGGGTGCCCACCACGTCCCGGGGTCCGGAGCGAGGGGCAGCACTGCTGCCTGAGGGGTCGCCCTGGCCTGCCCCAGGGATGGGCTCGGCCAACAAGAAGGGTCCTCGTGGGCTCAGCCCCCGTGACCTCCTGGCCGCTTCCCTCCACCCTCCCACCCCGGAGCCCCCTCCAGGTCAGACTGGAGGAGCGGTGTTGCGGGGTCCCAGGCCTGCTTGCTGGCTGGAGGTGTCCTCGCTGGGGGGTCCCCACAAGCCCTGCAGCCTCTCCTACTGCCACGCACCCGGCCAGTGCCCTTGAACCCGGGGTGACGGGCGCAGGTTGCACGGCAGCTGGAACTGTGCAGCGTGGTCGAGCCTCAAGTAGAAGGCACGGAGCAGACGAGGCGAGGTCTGTGCCGGAGGTGGGAAGCACCGCAGGAGAGGCCTGAGTCTGCTGGTGGGTGGCTGCCGCGGGGGTTTGCACTGACTCCCCGGGGGGGCGCCTGGGAGGGAGGCCCCTGGCGGCAGGACAGGACCCTGCGGGCGGTGACACAGCGCCCCAGCCCGAAGGCCTGCTCGTGGCTGTGCCTGAAGCAGTTTGAAAGCACAGGGGCCGGGACGCGTTTCCGTGACGTTCCCAGAAACGGAGAGCAGAGCCCACACAGAGGGAGGGCCCTGGGTGGCAGCTGCATGGGCACCGAGCATACTTGTGTCAGGGATGGTGTGCGGCCAGGGCACCTCGCTGGGCCGGGAGGCAGGTCGCAAAGGCACAGCGTGTTTCTAGACTCCGGTGCACAGGGAGCACATGAGCAGTGAATCCCTTTGGGGACCAGATTTTCTTCGTTTCCTTCCGGGTCAGTGTATTCAGATGGCCCGGCGGCCGCCACGTCCTACCTTTCCTTTTGCCGTGTTCCTCGTGTGACTTGCTGTGTTTGGTTAGCAAGTACGCATTTGAATCTGCGCCTGTACTTTTTATTTTGGGGGTGGGGGTGGGGGAGGGAGGGTTTTCTTTCTGTACTGGTGGGAACGTACTGTTTGTCTACACCAGCCTGAGCTCACGGGTTTTGTTTTAAATAACGAAACACATGAGAGTCGATTCCACGAGCCCTTCCCTGTGTGCGCTGCAGAGCCGCAGGCAGCAGATCGGAGGGCGGTGTGGACAGTGCAGGGGTCTGGCTGGGCTGTGGGTGGAGCCCAGAGGGCAGCTGGGGAGTGCAGGGCGACAGGCCGCTTCCCTGGCGTGGGTAGGTGAGGGCGGCCCTGCTGACAGTGGGCAGCTGGGTGGGTGGTGGTGGGCTCCTGGGGGTCAGGGCCAGGGCAGGGCGAGGGGGGCAGGGGCTCCTGTGGCTCTCGCGGCGAGGCGGTGGCCCTTCTTGTGGGGGAGGTGCCGGGCGAGCTGGCGGAGCCAGGGTTGCTCAGACACCTGGGCTGCCTGGATGGGCTCAGGTGGGTTCTCGGATATTGCCAGGTGTCCGCTGGTGGTGGTGGCGTGTGCCTGCCCCGGCCGGGGAGAGGCCGCGGGAGGCTGCGGGGGCTGACCCAGGCTGGGGGAGGAGCTTGGGGAGCAGGCCCCATCGGGCGGGGGGCCGGGGCTGGGCATGGTTCCTGTCCCTGGGGGGACTGGTCTGGACGCTGAGTGGTGAGCGCCTCCCCCCGACACCCTCCCACGCCTTCGTGCACGGCCTTGTCTGGCGCCATCCGAGGCAGCTCGTCCCTCTACCCCCCCACTCACCGCTGTTGTTTCCGCGCAGGTCGGAGTTCACCGATACCATCCTGTCGGTGCATCCCTCTGACGTGCTGGACATGCCCGTGGACCCAAACGAGCCCACCTACTGCCTGTGCCACCAGGTGTCCTACGGGGAGATGATCGGCTGTGACAACCCGGATGTGAGTGGGGCCTCGCTGAGGCCTGGGGCGGCGTCCTCAGGGCGGGTGGCGCCCGGGTGGCACCCGGAGCGCGGGGCTGACCACCACCTCCTTCGCCTTGCAGTGCCCCATCGAGTGGTTTCACTTCGCCTGTGTGGACCTGACCACGAAGCCCAAAGGAAAATGGTCAGTATGGGCGCCGGCTTTCCTGGAGAACTGGGTGAGCGGCTGGGCTGGGGGCCTGCCTGCCGCCACTGGTCGTGGTCCCCGGGGCCGAGCTGCAGGGGACACCCACCCGCCTCACGCGGGGTTGCGGCTTTTATTACGTTTGCATAATGTAGGGACCCGTGAGCAACATGGGTTTGAACTGCTTAGATGCAGATATTTTTCAATGGTAAATACTGCTGTGCTCCGTGATTCCCAGTGGGTTGGATCTGCGGTGTGGAGGAACCGCAGGTATGGACGGCCGACTGTAAGTCGACTGTGCAAAGAGTCGGCGCTCCAACCCCTGCCTTGATCGAAGGTGACCTGCACTTCCTGTTCCCCCAAACCACGGCCATTCTGACTGTTGAGTGAGGCAGAGATGATTACAGATGCAAACAGAGAATGAGGAGTTCTTCCCCGGGGAGCTCTGATGAAAGACGAAGAACGTTAACTAGGTCTTGGCCAGGCGCAGGCCAGGCACCCTTAGTGCCGCGGGTTTTCCGTTCCATCGAGAAGACGTGCCGTGGGTCATGGCGCCGTCTATTCTGTCCTGTGTTCAGTGGGCAGCGGCAGCTTTAGTGTGCATAGAAATCTGGTTTTGCTGACCTGCGCTGAAGCGAAGTCCCGGGAACAGGAGGCGGGGAGGGCAATTTGAGTTTGACTGGGACGTGGTGGGTTCGAGTTGTTTGTGGGACTTCTGGGTGGAAGAGTCTAGTAAGCACTGGAAAATCATTTCCTTCTGGGAGGAGAGGGTCTGCCCATCACTTGCTGGGAACAGGGCGGGACGCACAGAGCCGGCCAGGAAGCCAGGGCGCCGCGGCCCCAGCCCGCTGCTAACTCCCGACTTCCCTGGGCTCCCCTGGGAGATGGCAGAGAGCAGGCTGCTTCCCGCCTAGGTCTGAGACCTGAGCCCGTGTCTGGGAGTCTGCACACCGTGCTCGCTGGTGCAGCGTTGCCCTCCACCCCAGGGCCCGGCAGGGCCAGGCTCACTCGCTGGCCTGGACCAGGTGCTGGTGGCCGGGGCCGGGGCAGCTGCATCACACAGGATCAGCTGCCTCCCTTCTGTTACGGGGCTGCCAGGGCCCAGGAGGGACCCAGAGCAGCCCCCTGTGTCTCTGGCTCTGGAACCTGCTCACCCAGGGCCACCAGGGCCCGCTCAGCCCTGTGGGGCGGGCGGGGCTCTGCTCCTCTGCCAGGTTAAGGGGCCCCGCCCGACTGCCCGCCTCCAGTTCGGTCCCAGTGGCGGTGTCATCGCACAGGGAGGACCCGTGAGCTTGATCCAGAGGAATGCCCGTGTGTAAGCACCATGCTGCTCGCCGACCCGAATCTTATCCACCGACTTTAGAACAGACGTGCTGGATGGAATGGCCCACGTGGGGGCTTTTCCCCGATGGGAAGGCTGCGCTCTCTGCGTTTGTGGGTCTCTGTCCTGGTGCCGTTTCAGCAGCGTCCAGCCATCCTGGAAACGGGGTCTGGCTGCCCACGTGCAAAGGGCCCCTCACTGTGCCTTTCTCATCACAGGTTCTGTCCACGGTGTGTTCAGGAAAGGAGGAAGAAGAAGTAAGGAAGAGGCGGACGCCTGGACCCGAAGAGCACGTTAATACATCCCTTCATTCACGTCGCAATATTTTATCTTCATTTTAAAACGACCTTGTTTCCAATGATATTTAATAACTCAATGGCCAGTTGTAATTCTGGATATTTCCTAAAACAAACAAGAAGCCACCTGAGCCCTGTTGCCCAGAGGAGTGCCCCTAGGGGACTTACCACAGTGACTCCATTCTCATGACTTTTCGTAGAGACCCCTGGCCCCAAGCATGGCGGTCACAGCGAGTGGCCCCAGGACTTTGAGGGGTGTGCGTGCCTGGTACACTGCCATCGCTTTGCAGCTGGAGGTGTGAGCCCTGGTCATCTGTCTGTGGTTTCCCGGGGCTGCTCCCCGAGAGCCCGGCACCACTGCAGGCGCCTCTGACCCTCACTGAGAGCGGTGCATGTGGAGCCTGGTGACGAGCCTGGGAGGGGCCGGCTCTCCCCGGGGTGGGCAGGGGTCTCAGCTTCGCTGTGCACTGCCTTTTCGTCTGGACTCCCACTTCCCTCCATGAGGGGTTTACTTTCTGGAGTAAACGTCTCTCCATTAGCGAACGATAAGAGACGGCCCAGCAGACGGGCTGATGTTCTGTTTCCCTGGGAATTCCTGGCGTTTTTACTGTGAAGATGAATTATCGTGGTAGCATGAAGATAGTGGTCTGTGTGAATATGGAGTGAGTCCAAGCCGCTAGGGGCTGATTTGAAACCTGTTCATTTGCACAGCAGATGGGCAGCTTAGATCGAGGAGACAATTTTGTGATGTGATTTGTGAATTTCTTGTGCCACAATAGCAATTCTGGATGAAGCTAGGAAACTAGAGTGTCCTTTCTCTTTAAACAGCATTCACCAAACCGACTTTGAACCGTCTTTTTGGTAACAGTTGGGGGAGGTTGCGTACCTTTGGTGTGTTGATTACGTGTGTCATGATGGTCCAGAAAGCGTGACTTCTGCAGGTGTCCTCGGACTTGAGAGCCTCCGGCGTGCATTTACGGAAGGGGAAACCTGCTTCTGTGTTCAGGCCAGAAGTCCATGAGACAGACTTGGGGCTGAGATTCCCAATTTCGAAGAACCTTGTTTTCTTTATAAGGAAGGCCGTCTGGAATGATACACCCGCTTCCTCCTGAGGCCTTGTTACTATAGATGCTCCTCCTATTTTCTAATATTCACCAAGGAGAGGAAAGAAAGCAGAAGGGAACCTGTGAGGCTGTGTCCTAGACGGGACCACTCCCCGCAGAGTTAGTTAATATTCAGCAGATGAAAGCAGGGTCTGGCTGGGGTCTGCATCTGAGCTTCCCAGTGGGGCTTCGCCTGCGCCCCGTGTCCGACTCTGTCCTTTCTGGAGGGAGCTGACGGAGTGGCACTTGATCCCAGATGACCGTGGGCAGGTCGGTTCAGCACGTGTGGCCTGTCCAGTCTCGGGCCGGGGGTGGGGTAGGGGGTCGGCCGCTGCTGCAGCTTGTCCCTGGGGGATCCCGGAGCCACACGGCTTTCTAGACCCGATGCCATTCTGCTGCCCCAGAGAAGGGGGGCCGTGTCCGGACGAGTGCTGTCAGCACCCTCAGTCTCAGCATTGGCTGGAAACCCAGGGGCGTTGGTATTTAATAACTTAGGGTTTTGTTAATACAGGTGTTTAAGGATTGTGGGGAATAAATGTGGAAAAAAAATTTTTCTTCCCCCTTTTACCAGTTTTTGTGGAGAAGATAGGTAAGTACAGTAAGCTGTGGGGATTCTTTAGAAGCTAGTTTAATATTTGCACTTCATCTGTGAACACTTCACACCCGCTGTTATTGCGGGAAAGCGACGGTGTTTGTGGATGTGGGTTGCGGGCTGATTCAGTTGGGATTCTCACCTGGTTTCCTGAGGTCGCGGTCGTTTCCCAGGCAGGATGACCGACTTCTCTGTCTTAAGCTTTTGTTTAAAGTCCGATGGTACCATCCTGCTTGTCACTGTGTAACATCCCACATGTGGACCTTTTTTTTTTTTTTTTAAAGTTTCTGTGCTTATATGTTTCTAGTGTTTACTTTTTGCTGGTTACAATAATATCACCAAAATAATATGCACGTAGCTTAGGAGAAAACGGAAAACAGGAGCAGAGTAGAAAGAGTCCCTGGAGCATTGTCTGGCCTCCCCGAACACCAGTGCTGCCCGTGACAGAAGACACTTGGTGGCCATGTGGTCGGGAACGTCCTGGCCCGAGGGGTCGGCTGGAGCCCACGCCGCTTGCGGTGTCGTCTGAGGCCTGCCGCCTTCATCAGGATGCTCGCCAGGCTCCGGGGCTGATGCTGGAGGCTGCTCTGGAGCCCCGCCCGACCATCACCTAGGTGGAGGCTGCCCTGGGCCGTCGCAGAGCGAGAGTGCCGGCCCTCTGTGGCCGTGGGGCTTACTTGTGAGGGAAGAGGTTTCTCGTGCAGAGGAGAAGCAGAGTCGTTCCCTTGTTTCCACTGCTGTCTTATCTGTCGGCAGTTGGAGAAACATCCTCTTTTTCCTGCAGGAGAACTCGTGCTGCACCAATAAAAGCAGGTGTTAAACTGAGCCCCCCGCCCCTGTGGCCAAGCTCGTGGGGCTCGTGGCTGGGACGCATACACCGAGGCCTGTGTGACTGTCCCCACTGGAGGCTGGGCCCCCGAGCAGGTGGACATGAACCTGGTGCTGGCAGGGCCACGTGAGCCGGGTGGCTTCCCGTCTGCCCAGGGCAGCAGACGCCGGACGCAGCCCCAGGCAGCAGTGACGGGGTGGGTGTGAGGGAGTTGCAGGGGTGTGTGGGGACAGTGGCCAGCTGCGTGTCAGTCCTGCCTCCTGACCCATCGCTGGCAGCCCTTGGCGAGGACCGCTTCGAGCAATAACGCTGTCTGAAGAGCAGCTTCCCCGTGTAGCCACAGCCAGGGCCTGCCCTGGTGCGGGGCTGGGACACTTGTCACGGTGTGGAAGGTTTCAGGTTTTCCCCAAGTTTCAGTGAACAGTGGTTGGTCTTCATTACCTGTGTCGAGAGGAATTTTAAAATAGGACATCTAAGAAAAGTGTTCTCGTTCAGGAGAGAGTTCTGTGAAGTTCCTTCCTAGTGTGTATCTGTGGTGTTCATCATACCACATCTCATCCAAAATGATGCAGCTTTAACATGAATGTTACATTGTATTTTCAAGGAATTATTGATGTTCTCTTTGTAAAGGAAAGATAATATTGTAAATCTTTTTATTAAATAATGTAAAGATGTATATCTGTATTTTTGGATCATGTTATAGATTATGGATATATTGTTTAATGAATAAAGTATTTTTTGGAACATTTGAGAATGCATCCTTTCGGGAAACAATAAAACTTCATTGTGTCCGGAGATGAGAAGTACATCCTGTGTGGCATTTTGAAGGGGATGTGCAGTGGACCAGAGGGGGTGTGTCACTGCCACCAGCCTGGGCAGGACCCCCGGCCGCACCTTGGTGGACAGCCTTGGGCCTCAGCTGTGTCGTGGCGTCACAAGTTGGTCCCCAAGCTCACAGGAAAGATAAAGTGGTTAGAGTGCTGTGGGTTGCTTTCTAGAGGCTTAAGGCGCTTCCTTTGGAACAGAAGTTTCACCCTCTAGGCCTGCTTGGGCGCCAAGGCCCTGTGGGAACTAAACAACTCTTAGGATGTTCCCTTGACGAGTTCTAACGGTCAGGGTCCAGAAACCCAGCCTGGTCACAGTGGGTTGGGAGAGCACCGCCAGGCAACCATTTTCCAGATGAAGCCTGGTTCACAGACTCAGGTCCGTGGCTGGAGGGGAGCCTTCGGCTCTGGAGGAAGGCCTGTGACTTTCCTCTCCCTGCACCATCTTGCTCCACGCACACCAGGGCTGCCTGCCTGGGAAAAGGAGGCACCAGCTCTTTGTTTTGGGGGTGGGGTGCTAATCTGCACTGTTGCTGATTCCCAGAGGTCCAGGATGCCATTGGTCTGGTCAAAGTGAGGGCCCACGGCAATCAGGTGGTTAGGTAATATTTGTCTGGATGGGTCCACAGGCCCCTCTGTGGTTATCTTCCCAGTGCCTGAGTATGTCATTGAAATAGACGTAATGGCTGGCAGGATGGCCACGTTGACCTGTGGAGTGAGGGTCGTCACGGTAGGAAGGGCCAGGTGGAAGGCCTGGAGTGTCCTCTCCCTGCCAGGGCATAATCCAAAGGCAGGATGTCTCCTCGCGGGAAGGTCAGGGGTGATGTTCCTAGCGCACCCCATTAACTTACCTGGGAAGAGGTGGGCGGGTCTTAAGGAGTATGGTTTACTGAAGATGTGGGTGAGACCCCGCTGCAGCTGCTGTTCCTGGCAGGGCATGGTTACCAGAGCAGAACATACGCTCTTGGCAGGTGGCAGGTAGTTGTTGATCTGGCCAGTGCCAATATGCAGGGACCACCGGAATCTTTGTTCTGTTGATACTTGGTCGAGCTGGCAGCACACCGTCGCGGCCCTGCCTTGGGCCACGTACACACGCTCGCTCTCTGCAGTCCCCGGGCCACGGGTCGTCATCCTAGCATCCCACAGAACATCCCTCCTGTCTGCCTCACCAAGAACTCTGGGACTGATGAGCCAGACACGTACTGGAGATGCCTTGGTAGGACACGTGGGGGCCAGAGGGTGGGAAGAGAACTCTACTCTGGGTACTAGGGACTGTGTTAGTTATTGTAACAATGTAATTGAGGGTATTCCAGGGCTGAAAGAGCAAAAAGGGAGCACTGAGGTAACAGTCACTGGAGGAAGCGGCTGCCATCCCTAAGTCGGCAAGGGGCGGGGGCAGGGGAGGGGGAGGAAGTTGGAGTCTGGGTTTGGCTGCTTGGAGGAGGGGCGCTGATTAGGATTCAGAGCTCGGAGGAGGGCCGGCCTCACGGCCACCTAGAGCAGGTGTTACTTGGGTGGCCCTGGGCCTCAGGAGCCCCGGGAAGGGGTGCCCCATGGAGCTGGGGCACCCCTGAGGGAACGTGATGCGGCTGGGAACTGGCACCCGTGCTGCTGGGGTGAGGAACATCCCTCAGCCCGGAAGCTTCCCCCCTCCCTTTGTCCCCCTTGGGTGGATGCACTGGAGCTGCGGACGGCAGCCCAGCACCGGGCAGGTGCAAACCTGAAGGGGCCGGAGGAGGCAGCAGGCCGGAGAGGTTTCTTCCCTCCTGGTGTGGTTCAGGCCTTCCTGCGGCCGCGTCACCAACCCAGCCCAGCTCCTCTGAGGCCCCATCACTAAAGAATGCTTGGGCAGGCAGCTTCCGGAGCTCCTCGGGTTCGGCCTGCCTGCAGTGCGTACCTGACCTGCAGAGATGTCTGCCCTTCTGCCAGAGTGGGGGCCAGGGCGTCCCTGGGGCAGAGGAGGGGGGTGAGCCAGAGTCCCCTGGGGACCGCCCGTAGGACGAAGGAGTGAGCAGTTACGCTCTCACCCGGGGCCAGTCCTCGTGGAAGGGGTGGGAGGGTGCGCTGGGACCCCCACTAGCCGGTGCCAACGCGGGTCAAGGCCAGCTGACCCCACGTGGAAGCTGGATCAAGCTGCGCACCAGGGCGCAGGGGGCTGGAGGCATCAGGGGCGGGGCCCGGGGGCGGGGGCGGGGCGGGAGGCCTCCGGCGCAGGCGCAGTCCCGCCCGTCCAGCCCACTCTGGCTGTGGCGGCGCGAGGCCTGCGGCGGGGACGCGGACGTGAGTGCGTGCGCGCGGCCGCCCGGGGTCCGGGCTGAGGGGCTGCGGGGCTGCGGGGCGCGGGTCCGGGGCGGCGGGCGCGCGCAATTGCGGCGCGGCGGGCGCCCGCGGGGTCCTTGGGCCCGACCGCCCGGGCTGGTCCCGTCATGTGATCGCGCAGGCCGCGCGCCCCGGCCCCTCCGGAAGAGCCGGGGTGACTCAGCGCTCTCGGGTGCGCCGGGGCCACCGCGATTAGCCGTTGCTTCCCAGCCGGGGCGGCCCCTCCTGGCCCCGGGTGGTCACCTGTGGGCTGGCCCGACGGCCGTGGCCCCAAGCTCCTGGTCCCCGTCGGGGGTCCCAGAGAGTTCCTTTCCTGAGCTCGCCCACCTGTACTGCGTACCCCCTAACGGTGAGGGTCACCGTCCGTGGTTCATTTAATCCTCATCCCCACCGGTGAGGCACATGCTGCATCAAGGCACAGAGAGGCTCGTTCGTTTTCTCAGGGTCACACAGCGGGTGTGAACCCACGCGCGAACGCTGCCCTCGGTGCCGACTCAGGTTGTCTGAGCATCAGGTGACGTGGAAGTATCCAGAAAACGGCTGCTGCACCCCTCCCGCCTCTCCGGGGGGCTGCAGGGCTGCGTGGCGTTTGTGAGAATCCCGGCTCTCCCACCGTGGGCAGCCAGAGGAGCTTCCCCCCGCCCCCACTTTCTTTGATTCCGTGGTTCTTAAACTTGTAACATATCCACGAAACATAAGATTTATCATATTAACAATTTTTAAGTGTACAATTCAGTGGTATCTGTCCCTTTCCTTTTAGCACCTTAACTCCTGGTTTGTTCTGAAGGAAGGGGGGTGAAAGGGAGATACGGTTGTTGCAGGTGTTACAAGCTGACACCCGGGGGGGCCTCAGCCAAGGGCGTACATCTCAGTGACTTGTCAGGAGGTGACTGCACACTGCGTCAGGGTGAAGGCCTCGTGTCCCTTGTCCCCCCCCAGCCCACATCTCCCGGGTGGTCCAGTCTCACTCCGCCACCACCACTGTGGAAAGTGTTGTCTGTTTCTGGACCTTTCCTGGGCCTGGGCTCTGCCGAGGTCTCTTCCCAGCAGGTGCTTCCCTTTCCGTTGCTCTGTAGTATTCCAGAGTTCCAGGTCCAGTCACTTGCTTTTCAGGGCAGGAGCGATGATGTCCCGTCTGGCACCCAGGCGGCCTGCGTGGCTCTTCTGGTGGCAGGCGGCCTGCCCTCAGGGAGTCTCCGCACAGCAGAGGACATGGGCAGGGGCGTCCAGGATCCCTGGGACAGGCGGCCCTTGGGGGGCCACGGGCACCAGCCCCCTCGTTCGAAGAGGCAGCTCCTCGGCATTCTCCTGTGCTCCTGAGGTGGTGCTGACCCGGGAGCGCTACTCCGTGCGGCGGCTGCCCTTCTCCGTGGTGTCTGAGGACGACCTGGCTGCCCTGGAGCGCATCGTCCCTGGCAGGGTCATCACAGACCCAGAGGAGCTGGAGGCCCCCAATGTGGACTGGCTGAGGACGGTCCGGGGTGAGTAAGGGTCTGTTCATGCTTCACACTTGGCGGGGTGGGTGGGCTTGAGAAACAGCGTGAGTTGAGGTGAGGCCGGTGAGGAGCTCTGGGTGGCGGCACATAACGCTTTTCTTATGCACGACGTCTACACATTAAAAGATGAAACAGCGCCTCCCCCCGCCCCCCGCCAGCTGCTCAGAGGTGGGTGTGTGTGTTAACTACTGCTCACTTCCCCTCAGCGCCTGCATTAGTCTCCCGGGGCCACCTGTGTAACAAAGAACCACAAACCAGGCTCAAAACGACACATTTATCCTCTCCGTTCTCAAGGCCAGAGTCTGAGATCCAGGCATGGGCAGGGCTCCCTCCAGGGGGCCTGCGCTGTGACCGGCCGCGGTGGGTGTGCAGGCTGCCTCTTCCAGCTCTCGGGGGCTCCAGGAGACCTCGGCTCGTGACAGCATCACTCCAGTCTCTGCCTCTGTCCTCACATGGCCTCTCCCCTGTGTCCCCTCTCCATTCTCCTGTGAGGATGCCTGTCCTTGGATTGAGGTCCCACCCTAATCAGGATGATCTCATCTCAAAGATCCTTAATTACACCTGTAAAGACGCTTTATCCGAATATGGTCACATTCGCGGTTCTGAGGGGTGGGAGGTGGACGCAACTTCTGGGAGGTGGACGCACCTTCTGGGAGGTGGACGCATCTTCTGGGAGGTGGACGCACCTTCTGGGAGGCCTGTTCTCCCCAGTGCAGCTTCCTCTCCTCCACTGTACCAGCGCTTCTCCTCCTGGACCCAGCGCACCCTCTTGATAACAGAGATTTCCTAATACCCTGTGTTCTCTTCTGAAATGATTTCAGAGATTACGTGACCTACTTCCGTGATGTTCTTGCTACAATATTAAGGAGAGCTAGAAGACAGGCAATTTACAACGTGGGGACATATTTAAACCTGTAATTCCAGGACACGTTGGGCGGCCAGGTCCTCAGGCTGGGCCTGGATCCAGCGCACTCGGGACTGAAAAAGAGTAGTGGAGGGTGTGCTGTGCTGTTGACTCGGACACTCTGAGGGCTGTGCTGCCGGCGGGAAAACCTCCGAGTGAGGTTCCAAACCACAGTGCAGTCTTGAGCGAGTGGAACTGGGGCGGAGGCGCAGATAACGGGGCGGTCCTGCCCCTGTGGGAGGCCCGAGACGTTGGACAACCTTCGGCTCTACTACTCTGCTGGGGCACCCTCGAGTGGAAGGGCGTCCAGCCCCGCCTTGCCCACAGGGGCGGCACTGCCCTGCTGAGAGGCCCCGCCCAGCAGGCAGTGATCCTGGAGGCCGGAGAGGGTGATGCCCGCCCCCGCTCCGCCAGGCCGGTCGCGGTCCCACCTTGGTGCTACTGTCTGGGCGGACAGACCTCAGTGCCCAGCCCCACGCAGGGCGCCCCACCTGCTCGTCCCCGAGGCCCGCGTGCCCATGCTCTGGGGTGTCCTGAGCCGGCGGCGGCTGCAGTCTCCTGGGGGCCTTCCTCCCCATCAGCCACCTACCTGGGGGCTGGGCAGTGGGCAGCCTGCCCTGCGTGCCCATGTGGAGGACCCCTGCGGGCTTCCTGTCTCCTTGAGTTCGGGGGGCCGCGCTGGGCCTGCTCAGCTGTGAGTCCAAGGGCTCAGGGCCCAGCGGCTGCTCAGTGGGCGTCTGTTGGGGTACTTGGTGAATTTTTGTCGAAATACCCCTTTATGCGGCTTTCTTTTGGAGAGAAAGCCTGTCTAAATTTTTGATCATTTTAATCTCAGAGTTACGTAGAAAATGTAAGCTAGCAAAAGCTGATTAGGGTCTTTTAATTTTTCTTAAAAAGTGAGATTTTATTTGAAATGGAAGCTTATTGAACATTTCTTCCTTCAAAACTTAGACCACTCGCTCATGGGTTAACCCTACAAACTTTGCGCCTGCACCGAGTGAAAGGCTGGGGCCCTGGATGTGCAGAGGGACAGGAGGCTGACCTGGGGGTGGCAGCAGGAGCAGGGGCTGGGCTGCGCTCCACATGGCCGTGAGCGCCCTGGAGGCCCCCCCAGCACAGGCCGTTTTCTCCGACCTGGGAAAGCCTCTGGAAGGGCGTGCCTAGAGCAGGGACAGCCAGCCAAAGCCTCAGAGCAGGGCTGCACTGGGCTCCTTGGAGGAGCCATGAGACCTGAGACCGCATGAGCGGCCCGAGTGGATGGCTGGCGGGAGGAGGTCGGGGAGGGGCGGGTCAGCGAGGCCTCGAGGGCCCTGTGTGTCCTGACCTTTCCTGCCCGCTGATGGGGAGTGCGGCCGGAGGGCCACGGCGGAGGGGGCCGCAGTGGGTGTGCGAGGGCCCGGGTGCCCGGGCGGGGGGCTGGCCGCTGAGTAACGGTTGGCTCGGGTGTGTCTGGAAGGGAGGTTGGCTGACAGCTGGATGAGGGTGTGAGGGAACGACGGCAGGCACGCAGGGACATTTGGCCTGAGCAGTAGCAAAAACTGGACCCGTCTGCTGAGTTGATGCGGAGAGTGACCGGAGGAGGGTGGATCTGTGCAGGGAGAACCAGGAGTTTGGGTTTGGACGTGTTCCTGTGGCCACGCAAGGGGGCCTGTCGGGCCGTGGAGCAAGCTAGTCTGAGGTCTAGGGCGGGGAAGCAACGGCCTTCCGAGGAGGCTGATGACCGCTGTGTCCAGTGGAGGGGCGAGGGGCCCGCCAAAGGGGCGGGGCACCAGGGGCCGGGGGAAGAAAGGCAGGGAGGTGGGGTCGTGGGGTCAGATGCGGCCGCACGGACAGGCTGAGACGGGCCACATGGGCATCCTTGGGGACACGTGGGAGGTTCTCCATGGTGTGAAGGGGATGCATGTGCCCCTGGAGCCGGTCCTGGGGTGTGAGGGGCTAGGAGGGTCAGAGAAGTGGGTGAGGCTTGCAGGGCTCGGGGGTCAAGTGAAGGGACTTTTCGTCTTTAGTTCTAGGATGAGAGCGCCGTCTCAGCAGGTTTGTGGTGTCATCGGGGATGAGCAGGTGGAGAGGGAAACGTGGATGACACAGGGACAGGAGGGACGTCCTCGAGGAAGCTTCGGGGGGCCACAGTCCCGGGGGTTGTGCGGATGCTGGAGCGGGGGCAGCCTGTTCTGCGGGCCACTGGACGCCCCGAGGCCAAGTCTCAGTCCTGCTGTTGACAGTCTCCATGGCCCGGCCAGCAGGCTCCTGCAGAGGGCGGGCAGGAGGTCCTGGGCCTCAGCTCTGCCCCGTCGTGTGCAAGCAGCCCCGACATACGACACATGCAGGGGGCGGCAGCCTGGCATGCTGTGCTGACCCTGAGGTCGATGGGCACTGACATCCCCAGGACTCGCTGGGAGACCGAGAACCCGGGGCGCCGCCAGGTTTGTGTGCGTGAGGAGGGCGCCTGGACGAGGCCCCAGGGGAGGAGGGCTCCTCTGGCACCCCAAGCCCGGAGGCATCCTGAGGGAGGGAGAGGGGTCAGTGCCCTAGGGCTGCAGGGGAAGCAGAGACAAGAGGCGGGAGTGCCGGAGCAGCTGCGCCAGGAGGCCAGGGCGCTCAGGAGGCCAGGAAAGCGGATGGGGGTGAGGCACCTGGAAACGCTGGGATGCTGCAGGTGGTGGGTGGGGTGCTGAGCGAGCCTGGATCCAGGGCGGTCCCCCTGCAGGGACAGCCCCAGAGCACTGTGAGGGTGCTGAGAGGGAGGAAGGCCACAGTGGGGTGGTGTCCGGAGCCTGTGCAGCCGGGCTTTCCACCTGTCCCCTCACTGGCCTGCGCGTCCCGGCCTGTCCGGGCTGGACGCTCCTTCCCTCCAGTCCTGGGCGGTTCCCCCGAGTTGCCTCTGATGATTCTCTGCTCTGTGCTCCGTTCTCTTTGTAGGCTCCCCTTATTAACACGTTGGACCGTTTTCTTATCCTTTCCCCCGTGAGAAAGTAAACTTCCCAGGGGCGGGAGAACTCGTCTGTTTTTATTCTCTGTGCCCATCACAGGGCACAGAGGGTGGGCGCTCAGGTGTTGCTGAGAAACAGTGTGTGAGTGAAACCGACAGAGCCTCGGGGGTGACCAGAGTCCCTGGACTGTGCTGTCCTGAAGGATCTGGGTGCCAAACAGCCAGCTGCCTGGGCAGGCACAGTCCATTTGATGAACAGCAAGTGAGAAATGGCTTTCAGAATAAAAAGGGTAAGGTAGCAACCACAGCCCGCTCTCAGAGCTCCATGAAATCGCTGGCCAGCAGGAACACCTGCTAGATGCCCTGCTGCCCTCCTGCAGCCTCTTAGCCACTTAAAGTACTGATACTTCCCACAAAATTGAAAGGGTGGGAAGATACTTGATTGTCTTGGAGACAGTGGTCAGCAATGCCGACAGACGAGGCCACGCTGGACATCAAATAAATCGTGGCAGCAAAGAATTGTAACCAATGAACAACCTAAGAACCCATGAGCCCGCCCGGCTGTGATTAAATAGCCAAGGACACAAATACATGAGAGGGAAGGGGATGGATGCATTTAGAAACATCACCTCTGGTACCTGTCCCGAGAACAGATTCAGGTAAGGATGATTCACAGGCGACCGTTTGCGGGGCGACAGGGTATCGACGTAGCCTCAAGTGTCTCTGCGCGAGACCCGTATTAAATTACAAGGGAAACCCAGTAACCTTCAGTGGGGAAGGCGGGCAGACGCCCCTACCCTGGGGCCCTGCCAGCCTGCTTCCCAGGGCCCAGCTCAGGACCACAGACCACCACCCGCTGGCCCTCCGCCCCCTCCAGCTGGAGACGGGCCGCTCCTGCCGTCAGGTTTTGGTCCTTGAGGTTTGTGGGCCAGCTCCGCCAGGAGGTGGGACGCAGCCCTGCCGCGGGGTGACCGCGCGGCTTCTGTCTTGCAGGCTCCAGCAAGGTGCTGCTGAGGCCCCGGACGTCCCAGGAGGTGGCGCACATCCTCAGGTACACGCCCTGCCCACCCTCCCTCCTGTGTTGCTCACCCATGGTTTCCTCACAGGCACAGGACACAGAACAGGCAGACCCCGTGAAGTGGACAGTGACCGGGGCCGGGGAGGTGGCGGGGGCAGTGCCAGCCTGAGCAGGGCTGAGCCCGGAATCTTGGACCCTTGGGGTACCAGCTGGGCCTTGGGTGGGGAGCGGCTGCAGACTCGAAGGGCAGGGCAGGGAAGGAGACGGACCTTTTCTTGAGAAATGTGTTCTTTGATGTTTTATATCAATACGTTCTTGTGTTGATTATAGAAAAATTGGAAAACGTACAAAGCCATAAAGAAAAAAAATGCGAAAGCAGCCAGTAATTTCCCCTCAAAGAAAACCACCGGTGACATTTTGGTGTGTTAGCTCAGCATCTTTCTCGCGGGGGTGAGGGTTTTTAAATGTTACCACGTTGTATCTACAGTGTCAGAGTCTTTTTTCCCTTCCGTTTGGCAATATCCGTGCCCATTTCTTGTTGCTAATTATTCTTCCACGCCTCTGTCATTGCATGGAAGGTGTGCACCCTGTGAGTGCTTTGTCCCCATGGTGGCACGTTGAGGTGTGTCCAGTGCTTCAGAATAGCTGGCAGGTGGGCGGGCGCCCCGGCCTTCTCTGTCAGAGCCACGGCTGGAGGCTGACTGCGTGGCAGGCGGCTTTTTTTTTTTTTTTTTTTTGGCGGTACATGGGCCTCTCACTGTTGTGGCCTCTCCCGTTGCGGAGCACAGGCTCCGGATGCGCAGGCTCAGCAGCCATGGCTCATGGGCCCAGCTGCTCCGCGGCATGTGGGATCTTCCCAGACCGGGGCATGAACCCGTGTACCCTGCATCGGCAGGCGGACTCTCAACCATTGTGCCACCAGGGGAGCCCGGCAGGCGGCTTTTTTGACGCACGTGGGCAGCCTGCCTCTCGGGGCACGTGCCCTGCTGCCCAAATCCTGACCCAATGGGGCGCTTGTCGCTTCAGGCCTTTGCACAGCGGGAGCCTGGTTGGGGACGAGGTGCTACTGATGAGTCTGACGTAGGTCTGGAGGGTGGTGGGCGAGGGAAGGGCATGCGGCCAAGGTTAAAGGAGAGAGGAGACGTGGGGCGTGGAGGTGGGAGGGAGCCCCGAGTGCCTGGGGGCTGCGGTTCCTCAGGTAACAGGGAGGGCTGCAGCTGTTGCTCGGACTGTCTGTACTTGGAGGACTGGCATCGCAGGGCAGCCGGGGCCTCAGCCGTGCTCTGGGAAGATGCTGGCCGCCAGCTCCCCAGGTGGCTGTGTGATGGACGTTTGTCCTGTCAGACTCCCACTGTGCGTGGGGCCCGAGAGTGTCCCCCTGGGCTGGTGGTGTGGGAAAGGGGCCCTGACGCTGGTCCTGTGCGTGTCCCAGGTACTGTCACGAGAGGAACCTGGCCGTGAGCCCACAGGGGGGCAACACGGGCATGGTGGGGGGCAGTACCCCCGTCTTTGATGAGATCATCGTGTCCACTGCCCTCATGAACCAGATCGTCAGCTTCCACAACGTGTCTGGTAAGGCCAGCTGTCGTCAGGACCATCCCTCTCAGCTGCGGGGCTGGGCCGTGGGGAACCCGGGCCCGGGGAGGGCCCAGACGCCACCCGAGCCGGGGAGGGCCCAGGGGAGGGCCCAGACGCCACCACCACTCCACCCGAGCCGGGCCCCCGGGTGCGTCTGGAGGGGGGTTGTTATTTAGTTGGTTACTGGGGTGACTCACCCCCTGGGCTTGACCTGTTCCTGCGGCCTCTTCAGATTGACATTTCCTGGCCGTGCCAGCCCTTCCCGGGGCGTGCAAGGCGTCTAAGGCGCTCCGTGCTCATGAAGCTCGGGGCTCAGCAACGGCGAGTTGGTGCCTCGGGCAGGACATACGGGTGGATCGTGCTGTCTGGCAGGGGCACCTGGACACTGGGCGGTGTCGAGCAGCACCCTGGCCTCCACCCACTCGATGCCAGCGGCCCCTCCAGCCCAGATCGCCTCCAGGATTGTCACGTGTCCCCAGGGGCAGAATCACCCCCACGGTCGAGGGCCACGGCCTTGTAGCAGCCCTCCGCTTGCGGCTCCCTGGCGTAATAAGCGCGTGGGTGTGGGTGTGGGTGGTGTATGTGAGGTGTTTCTCCTCCATTTCGCCTCACTGTTGTTTTTCTTTTCTCATGAAGGCATCTTCTGGGGAGGGAGGGGGGACACGCCCCTTTTCCTCCTCGCCCGGGTTCCGGGTGGACACCCCTTCTGGGGGTCCTGAGCTGAGAGTCCCCGCGGGCGCTCTGGTTGCTTGGCAGGGGTCCTGGTCTGCCAGGCGGGCTGCGTCCTGGAGGAGCTGAGCCGGTATGTGGAGGAGCGGGGCTTTGTCGTGCCGCTGGACCTCGGGGCGAAGGGCAGCTGCCACATCGGGGGGAACGTGGCGACCAACGCAGGCGGCCTGCGGTTGCTGCGATACGGCTCACTGCGGGGGACGGTCCTGGGCCTGGAAGTGGTGAGCTGGGGACACTGTCGCGGCTCAGCACTGGCCCTGCTTCCAGGGACACCTGGCTGGGCTCGCTCTGGTCCCCAGGTCGGTCCCAGGGTGGCTGACTTTCCCAGTGGTCAGCATGTGAGGTCTCTGGGTGAGACCCCCTGTCAGGTCCACCCTTGCTCCCTGCAGACACCTGGGGTGGTGCAGGCCCAGCATGGGGGCTGCCCTCTTGGGCCCCGGGTGGCGCAGGTGCACGAGGCCACCTCGGGGATGGGGCCTCGTCCCAGCCTGGAGATCCAGGTTCCCACTGTACCAGCCCCGGTCTCCTCTCGGTCCCACCAGGGCCTTGGGGGTTACACGAAGCACCCCGCTTTCTGGCTTCCCACGAGGTGATGGCGTGTCCGCTGCCCTCCTGTCCCTGTGAGGAGCTGCCGTGGGAAGCCCGAGCAGCTTCCCGGACCAGCAGCATTCTGCCCTCCAGCTTCCTGGTAGCTCGTGCTCAGACGAGCCCCGTGGCGCCACTGTCACCACCCCTAGGGCTGTTGAGTCTGTGAAGCACACCTCAGGGCTTTCTAAAGCAAGGGCCCTCCGTTTACCCAAGGAGGGAACGACTTGCATCTGCTAAATCACGAGGTTCCTGTAGCTTTGTCCTCTGGACGCCGGTTATTTTTTATTGTAACTCACTTTCTCATTTTCACAAGCTGTTTCACTAAGCTTCTGACTAAATGAACCAAGCAAGACTCAGGACGGGCCTACAGAGCATGACTGCGGGGCCTGTGGATGAGCAGTGCAGGGGTGGGGGGCCTGATGCACTGCCACTCTCTGCCCTACTCCTCCCTGGGTGTGCCCTCCTGCACCCCAGGTGTGCCCTGCTTTGGGCCAGCTTCCCTTGAGAACTGGGCCCTGAGGTTCCTGATTGTGGTGGTGGTGGGGATCGTCACTGCATCCGGGGAAGAGAAGCCCCTCTTTCAGCCTGTTGGGGTGACCTCAGGCCTGGTGCCACCCTAGGGACCCCTGTGTTCCTGGACCAAAGTGGGGCGGGGGGCTGATGACTGGCTCAGCTTTCTCAGGGTGCCCTGGGCTGGGTCGGCCTCCCCAGGGCATCTGTTGGGGCCGTGGGCTGATGCAAGAGTGCCCGTCTCTGCTCCCTCCCAGGTACTGGCCGACGGCACCATCCTTAACTGCCTCACATCCCTGCGGAAGGACAACACGGGCTATGACCTGAAGCAGCTTTTCATCGGGTCGGAGGGCACCCTGGGGGTCATCACCGCCGTGTCCATCTTGTGTCCGCCCAAGCCCAACGCTGTGAACGTGGCTTTCCTCGGTAGGTGCCCTCCGTCTGCCTCTCGAGCGGGTTCTCAGGCTGAGCTGCCGTGTGCGGTCCCTCCTGTTTCTCTGGGCTTCTCGCTGTTTCCAAAGGGCCTGGGACCTGGCCTCGTTGGTGTCCACGGTGGGGTCTGGGCAGAGCACACACTCTATTCTGTAACAAAACTGGGGCTTTGCCCGTTTTATCCACCCGGCGTTTGTTACTTAGGCAGCTTATGCAGTAAGATTCACAGGGAAATGATGTGGTTTGGCGCGAGATCAAGGGCATGAGTCTGTTCATCACAGGGTTGGGGGGGCAGTAATTAGTCCCCTCTGTAAGCCAGCCGCTGGCCTCCCCTGTCTTGGACCACCTGTCTCTGCGAACGCGTTGGGACATTTCCCTCGCCGGCCGTTCACGTTCTCTGCTTCCCTTCAGAGCAGGCTTGAAAAACGGGCTCACGTCTACTTTGTTCCGATCCCTCCATCACCTGTTTGCATCTCCTTTCCCGCCGTCGTTCAGCTGCGTTAGGTTAACTGCAGCCTCCGCTCCTCTGCTGGTCCAGAGGCCCATCTCTGGGAGGTCCCGGCACCTTGCCCGGCGGCGGGACGCAGGGGCCCCAGTGACTCCCACCACGCGCGGGCTCTCGTCTTGAGCCCATCAGCCTCCGGTCTCCGGTGGTCCTTTTACTGTTATTTTCCACACGTGCCATTTTCTTCGTCCCCTGCGTCAGGCCTTCCCGCAGAGGCCACGTGCCTTGTGAACACGTCCTCCGTCATTTCCTGTCGTGGACGCCTGCTGCTGAGTCCTCGCTTTGAGTCTGTCCCAAACCATCTCCCTTTCACCCCATTCTTGGAAGACACTGGCGAGCACAGGCTGGCATCTGTGCCCTTTCGTCCTGTTGAGGGCGCCCCTCCGCGTGGCTCCGTGGCTGTTGGTGGCGCCAGCCAGCCGTCCTCTGCTGCCGCTGCTCTGAGGGACTCTCTCTTTTTCTTTGGCCGATTTAAAGATCTTCTCTTTACCTTTGGCGTTTTATGGGTCTCGGTATGTCGCGTGTGAGAGTACGTTTCTTTTTCTCTCTGGGTTTCCTGAACTTCTTAAACCCATGGCTTGGTTCTCCCACTTCCATAAGTTTCCTGCCAGCCCCCGTCGTCAGCGGTTGCCCCGTTTTGCTCCCCTCTCAGGACTGCGATTAGACGCACGATAGAGCCTATCAATCTGTCCACCCTCCCTGTGTCTTCCCTGCACCCGAGTTTCCATCCTGTCTCACTCTGTGATGCATTCTGGAAGGTTTCTTCTGATCTGTATCCAGTTCACTAACGCTCCCTGCGGCTGGGGTTCATGTATCGCCAAACCCGCCATGTCCAGCCCTGCGTCCAGCCGGGGGTCCTGCACGTGTCCCTTGGGCCTCAGCCCCTGAGCTTCACTCGCGGGATCTTCTCTCCAGACCCTCCTCCCTGACCTCCACACGACCTCTCAGTGCCTTCCCATCCCTGCCCTGAAAGGCCAAGTGTGCCCACCCCTCCCCGCCTGCTGACATATCCACGTCCCCTCTCTGCCTTGGGCCGCTTGGTGGTCAGCTCCAGGCACCGGGACACCACGGGGAGCTCGGGGGTCAGTACATGTGCCTTGAATGACTTGCTGGGCCCTGGGTGTTGTCAGAGACGCACAGCTAAGCCGTTTTCCGGGGCGACCCGTTGCTGGCCCTGAGTTTGTGGACTTTCCAAGTGGCTTTCCTGAGCGTCGGGGCTCTCAGGCAGCCTTTTCTCTTCCTCTTCGATGCCTGTGACCTACGACGTGGTGGCTGACCCGGGTGGCTTGTCCCGCTCCGCGAGGCTGCCCAGCTCAGCAGCGCCGTTGCCAGGAGACGGGTTGGTTTTGCTGCTTGAAAGGGGGCTCAGGTGGGCCCGTAGGTGAGGCCCTGCCTCTGCATGACCAGCTCAACTGTCCTTTTTCCATGTCTGTTGCAGGCTGTCCTGGCTTTGCTGAGGTTTTGCAGACCTTCTGCACCTGCAGGGGCATGCTGGGTGAGATCCTGTCCGCATTCGAGTTCATGGACGCCGAGTGCATGAAGCTGGTCGGGCTCCACCTCCATCTCGCCTGCCCCGTGCAAGGTACTGTCCCCGCCCACTGGCAGCGCCCACCGCCCCTATTGTGCCGTTTGATGTGTGGGCTGATCGGGGCCTCCGTCCCGTCCGTGAAGTAGGAGGTGGCAGGGAGCGTCGCCACGGTTCCGGCGTCCCTGTAGCTGTTGAGAGCAGAATTCTCCCTGAAATTCGTTTTACGTGCGCCCCCGGAGTTCAGTCAAAGGCTGTCGGTCGTGCCGTAGCCCTGGGGTCTTTGGAACAGCCAGATGCACACTCAGGGGCGCCCCCCCCCCCCGGCTCCTGCACTGGGAGACGTGTCATTGCATGAAGTGCTGGCCCTCGGAGCTCAGCCAGCTCGTTCTGCTTTGCCAGTGAGCTCGTCATGCCCAGGTCTTTAGTCCGCGCTCTGTGTAAAGCTAAGTCCGTGCAGCTGTACACCTTGGTATTTTCACTTCTGGAATCGACCCGGAAGAAATGATCATTGTCTTACCCCAGGCTGCCCTAACAGAACACTACAGCCTTAAAGAAGGAAATTTATTTCCCCTGGTTCTGGAGGCTGCAAGTCCAAGACCAGGGTTCCATCGGGGTTGGGTTCTGGTGAAAGTCCTCACGGGGCGTCTTCTGTGTGTGTGTGGGAGAGACCTCTGGAGTGTCTTCCTATTCCCATGAGGGCACCAGCCCTGAAAGATCAGGGCCCCACTCTTAGGACCTCATTTAACCGGAATTACATCCCTAAAGGCCTAATTTCCAAATACAGTCGCATAAGAGGTGGATTAGGGCTTCACCGTGGGAATTTGGGGTGGGCGGTTACACAGTTCAGTCCATAATAGTCATAAGTGTGGAAAGAACTTTATGCTTTAAGTTTTTACTGAGGCATTTGTTTTCGTATAAAATAGGAAACCACCTGTCCAGGGTAGAGAAATAAGACATGTACGACCGTTGGAAAGACGGAGGGTCCCTGGGGGTGGGGAGCGAAGGGTCCCTGGAGGGACAGAAGATCTCTGGATGGTTGGAGGGCCCCTGGGGTGTTATCGGCCATTGCAAAGCGCTGGGCCTCCCCTTTAGCACACAGTTTGGTAAGAGGGGTCCCTGGGGCGCCCCCACCCCATCCAGGCACCAAAAGTACAGCTTTGTGCTGTCTCCAGGGGGCCTGGCTTCTCTTACAGTGAAAGACCTATTTTTAAACTGTCTGAAATTCAACCCGAGTAGCCAGCGGCTGCTCTGTGGGCAACATGAGCGCCGTCAGGGGTACCAGAGCTGCGGCTGGCCTAGACCTGTCCTAGCTCTTGGCCAACTGCTTTCCCCTCCGCTTTCCCTCTGCCCCCTCCAGAAAGTCCGTTCTACGTCCTCATCGAGACCTCGGGCTCCGGGGCGGGGCACGATGCGGAGAAGCTGAGCGGCTTCCTGGAGCAGGTGCTGGGCTCGGGGCTGGTGACCGACGGGACCCTGGCCACCGATCAGAGGAGGATCAAGGTGTGTGAAGGCTGAGGCCCTCGTCCTTCCCGTGACGCCTGCAGTTAGATTGTGGGTTGTGGCTGAGCGTGAGCACGTGTCCCCAGCCGGGCCATCTGTCTGGGCTGGGTGCCCCATCCCTGGGGGTTGGTGCCACCTGTCTCAGTGGCCCCTCTGGTCCTGCCCTGTCTGGGCTGCTGGCTCCACAGCCCCGTTCTCAAACGTCGGTGCCAGGGGCCCAGCTGGGTGACACAGGAGGGGGCTGGGCCAGCATCCTTCCTGGGTGGGTGAGGGGTCAGGAGGAAGTCCCTGAAGGGACATTTTGAGCACAGATGGATGCGGGGTGGGGAGTGAGTTACCTGTGCGGTGCACAAAGGCCCTGAGGGGGCTGGTGCCTGCCGTGTTCCAGACAGAACTTTCTGGAGAGGGCGGGATTGGAGCACAGTGAGAGGGAGTGGGCAGACAAGGCGGCAGCAGGACTTGGGGCTGCACCAGGACGTGATGGACATGAGTGGGGCTCGAGGAGCCTCTGGGCACAGGGGACGGCCGGAGTGCGGGGATGTGGCCGGACTGCAGGTGTGTGCGGGCAGCAGGTGCTGAGTGGCCCTCTGCTGTAGAAGCCTGTGAGAGAGCCGAGGAGACCCGGACGCTGCCCGGGCGCTCCGCGGTGGCGAGGAGTTCTGTTATAATCTCGGGTGGCCGTCGCGCCGGGGGCATGTTAAAAAAGCAAGGGAGGGGCCTTGCCGAGGGGCTCCTGAAATGGGGGCGGGGCGGGGCGGGGCCCAGTGGGACGCGCGCCCCAGGCCCTCTGTTCTCTCACGCGACAGCGAAGGCGTTCTCGCGAAGGACAGCGTGACCATGACGAGGCCTCTCTGCTCCCTCCGTCCTTCCCCGTGTCCCCCAGCCCAGGCCCGGGATGTGCCCCGTCTGCCATGGTCCTCCCGCACCTGCTCTCCCCCGCCCCTCGCTTGGGGCCCCATGGGGGATCAGTTCTCATTGTCCCGAGAGGGGCCCTGGGTGCCTGGGTCCCGGGGGCCAGCCCGTGGCCTCATTCGGGGACCTTGTCCCATGTGGACTCTGGGACAGAAGCCACACACCTGTCACGACGCAGAACGTTTCTGTCACCCAGAGGGTTTCCTCGCCTCGCGACCCCGCGGTCACCCCACAGCAACGCAGCATCGCTGCCCTGCCCGCCGCGGGTGACCGTGCCCGTCCCCTCACTTCCAGATGCTGTGGGCCCTGAGGGAGAGGATCACCGAGGCCCTGAGCCGGGACGGCTACGTGTACAAGTACGACCTCTCGCTGCCCCTGGATAGGCTCTACGACCTCGTGAGCGACCTGCGGGCCCGCCTCGGCTTGCACGCCAAGCACGTGGTGGGCTACGGCCACCTGGGTGAGCGCGGCCCGCGGTGCGGGTGGAGACCCTGGGCCAGGAGGGGGAAGGACCCGCGTCCTCGCCACGCGGTCTCTGGGGCCGTCTCGGAGGCAGAGCGCAAGGTCTGGGCTTGGCTGGGCCAGCGGGAGGTGGGCCCTGAACGCGGGGGTCTCGGGGTTTGATGAAGGGGCCTCACCCCTCCCTCCTCAGACAGAAGGATCTTAAAAGCAGTTCAGATAATGATTTTTTGCAGAAAAGTCATGCAAAATGAAAGGAACTGTTTCATTCCGCTTCATTCCCGGCAGCCTTTGGAACTGGGCGTCTCAGAGCCCCGTCCACAGGGCAGGTGTGCTGGGGCCTCCATCCATGTCTCCAGGGCGGGATTCAGCAGTGCCTCCTGGGCTTGTGAGGGTCTGAAGAGGTGCGGTGAGGGTCACACGGTGGAGGCCTGGCCCTGGCCCAGCATCGCTCTGAACGCTTGAGTGGAGGGATTCCACTTTCAAGAATTGAGGAGGAACGTTGGATTTGTCAAATGCTTTTCCTGGGTCTGCCCAGGTGCCCAGTGCTGGTTTTCCTTCGACCAGCCAACAAGGGTCATCACTCCAGACCTCTGAGGGCAAGTGGGCCTGTGTCCCAGGATAAGCCCAGCGTGGCCACAATCCTTTTTGTGTCTTGTTTGATCCCGTTTACTTATCCCGTGTAGGGCTTTCTCCATCCTGTCCTGTAAGGCTTCTTTCTTCTGTCCAGGCTGGATGTTGGTCTCAAAGTCCTAAAACGATTTGGGGGTCGTCTCTGGCAGAGTCTGTCGGGTTGGAATTACCTTCTCCCTGAATGTTTGGTAGAACTTGTAAATGAGGGTATTTGGGCCTGAAGGTTTTTGTGGGTATGAGTGGGATTGACTACAGAGAAATTTCTTTAACAACTAGAGGGCTCTCCTAGCTTTCCTTTTCTTCAGAATTGGTTGTGGTAATTTTTTTTCTGGGCATTAGTCCATCTCTTCTAAGCCTTCGAGTGTATTGGCATTACCTTGTTCATATTATCCCTCTTTTCCTTTGTGCCATGTCCAGCCTTTGCGGAGGGGGGCTGTTTAACTGCTCATTTGGTTTGTTTCTTGTCTCTATTGACTGAAGAAAAATGCACAACCTAAAAGTTGTAAGTTAAGTTTTATTCGGGGACCATACTGAGGACATAGGATGGGAGGCAACCTGTCAGATAGCTCGGAGGGACGGCGTCAAAGAGGCAAAGGAGGAACCAGGATATAGAGGAGTTTTTGTAGTCAAATATCAAAATATTACTGCTAATCACGAAAAGCAGACCGCTGAAGTTAATGATTTTAGTGCTTTTCTTTTCTTTTTTTTTTTTTTACATTTATTTATTTATTTATTTTATTTTTTGGCTGCGTCGGGTCTTCATTGCTGCGTGTAGGCTTTCTCTAGTTGTGGAGCATGGGCTGTAGGTGTGCAGGCTTCAGTGGTTGTGACTCACGGGCTTAGTTGTATCCGCGACATGTGGGATCTTCTCGGACCAGGGCTCGAACCCGTGTCCCCTGCATTTGCAGGCGGATTCTTAACCGCTGCGCCACCAGGGAAGCCCCAGGTCCCACCCTGTCTGATGGCACTGTCATTATCTTTCGGGTCTGAATATTTTCTCATTTCCATTGTCATTGCTTCCTTGACCCATGAGGTAGGCAGTATTGTGTCTTTAAATTTCCAAACATATGGGAGTTTTCTAGCCATTTTAAAGATCATGGGCTTGTTGACTGTGCTGTGGGCAGAGAGCTGGGTGGAACTCATCTTCAGTTGCAGCGTGTCCCTGGCCCAGGGTGCAGCCAGTTTCCATGTCCGTTTGGTGGGTGCCTGAGAGGAGTGTGCTCCCTGCAGGCCCTCCAGGTAAAGTGTGCACTCTGTGCTGCCCCTTTCCTGGAACGTGTTCGGCTGTCGGCTGCCGAGAGGAGCTCTCGCTGTGACAATAGACCCCTCTGCTTCTCCTGGTGCCTCTGCTAATTCTGAAGATAGGGGATGCGGGCTGTCAGTTTGATGCCGAAAACTCGGCCTCGGTGACCGGTGCCGAATGGAATCTCGGAGACAGAGTTTTGGGTGAAGTAGAAAAGAATAGCTTTATTGCTTTGCCAGGCAGAGGGGGACACAGTGGGCTTGTGCCCTGAAAAACTGTGGGTCCCAACCCGGGAGGTTTTGGTGAGGAGTTTTATAGCCATGGTTCAAGGGTGGGGTTGCTGACGAGATTAGGTTGTGTGTGCAGGGCCTGCGCGCCTTTGATCTGGCCTCAGGTGGTCTTTTCTGGAATGAAGAATGCTGACATCTTCCATTTGTTGGGGGTTTTAGTTCTGTAAAGAGCTCAAATACACTGTTCTGTGTGTCCCTTGAGGAGGGACCAGGACCCTGGCCCAAGGCTGCGCTGTTGTTTCCTGGCCGCCCCTCCCTTGTCTCTGCCTCCCCTCCCTTCCCTGATTAGCAGCTGTTTGAATCTGCCCTTTGGAGCTCAGGGAAGGTCATGGAGGCAGAACAGAGAGGCCCCCTTGCGCAGGAGCCCCACAGGGTCCTGCTTGGTTTCAGTTAGAACTTGGACTTAGAGGGCATCTTAGCAAAGAACAGTACACCTTTGGAGATGGTACAGATGAAGAAAGAGGACAGAACTTCTAGGCAGCAAATTGTGGGAAGGTGCATAAACACACAGGGAGGCTGATGGACGTGAGGCTTGTGTAGACCAAGGCCAGAGTTGTCTCAGGTGGGTACCCTGACCTTGCTGGAATGTGGGGACACCTTTACACACTCGTGTCCTGCTTTTAGGTGGACGGAGGGCAGAGAGCTTTTCTTGTGCCTGTTTCTTTTCAGTTGCCTTCAGCTCAAAATAATCCTTATGCCAAAGCAGGCTGTTTTGAGGTGGCATATTTTGTAATTTACATAGACTGTAATTACTCAGTGACCTGGATTCGTCTGACTTTGGGCCTTCTGTTTGTCCTTCATTTCTTCTATTTCTTTTTCCCTGATTTATTACCTTCTTTTGGTTGGTGTTTTTTCTCGTATAACTTGTTTCCATTTACTAATGAGGGAATTGTGCCTATCTATTCTTTCGGCAGTAGCCCTAGAATTGTAGCCTTATCAGGGCGGTCCTACCTTAGCAGGGTTGGAAGTTAATCAGTATCATGATCCCCCTACCAGACAGTGTGGTGTGGTGGTTCATCTTGTGTGTCAGCCTGGCTGGGCTGTGTTGCCCCGATTCTTGGTCAGACACCAATCTAGAATGTTGCTGTGAAGGTATTTTTAAGATGAAATGAACATTTAAATTGGCAGACTTTGAGTAAAGCAGATTACCCTCCATGATGTGGGTGGGCCTCATCTAAGCAGTCGAAGACCTGAAGAGGAAGATACAGATGTCCCCCGACGGGGAGGGGATTCTCCCCACAGCCTCTGGACTCGAGCTGCAGCGTCTGCTCGTCCCCAGGTCTCCAGATGCTGGTCCACCCTGCAGGTTGGACTCCCACATCCCCACAGTCGTGGGCCAGTTCCTTAAAATTGACCTCTCTCTGTCCCTCCATCCTCCTAGCCCTCTCCCTCCCCCCAACCCCCACTCTGTACATTGCGTGCATCTGCAGGTGTCCTACTGGTTCTGTTTCCCTGAAAGCCCTGATCAGCACTTGGGACCCTGTCATTTTGGTGTCACCATCTGCTCCTGGTCACACACTGTGTTTTGGAGTGTGTTCCATCGTGTTTTTTAGCCCCAGATAGCAGCAGTGCTGTTGTTATTACTCCATGAGGTCAGTGTTTGTCTAGACTCACCCACACCTCTGGTCCTTCTTTGACCTGGGGTCACAGCCCTGCCTTTAGAATTGCCTCTAGTGTGGGAAAGTAGGTGACAGCATGTCTCGGGGTTCATTTACCTGAAAATGTATGAATTTTGTTTTTCGGTGTTTTTTTTTCCGATGGATTTCAAAATTCTCTGTTGACAGTTCTGTTCTCTGCAGAGTGAAGACATCATTCTGCCGTCTTGACTTCTGTTGCTGCAAAGTTAGCTGTCAGCGAGTGTGGTTGCATTGAAAGGAGTCCATTGTTTTCCTTTTTGTTCCTTTTAAGATCTTTCCCTTTTCCTCGGGGTTCCTGGGCTTCACTCTGCTTGGTTTAGGTGAGCGTTGGCGTGCCCTGCTGGGGTCTGGTGGGCTTGGCTTTTAGAAATCGCTCCCCTGTGGTCTCTGCAAATGTCGTCTCTCCCCGCCCGCCCCTTCTTTCTGGAGCTTCAGTCGAGGGCTCGCGATGTCCCCACGCGTCCGTCTGTCCCTCCTGTTGTCTGTAGCTTTGATCCTCTGTGTGCTTGATTTGTTTTCCATTTCATTAATCTCTCTTTGCTTGTTGACATTTCAGTGACCGTATTTTTCATTTCTAGAAGATCAGCCTGGGTATTTAAAAGCTTTCCCTGGTCAGTGTCTTATATTTTTTTCTCTCTCATTTCTTTAAACACGTGAAACATTTATTTCCGTTTCTGGAAATCACCAGGTCGCAGGTCCTTGCAGGTCTTGGTCATCATGGTTTCTTTTCTGTGTGTTTGCAATTTGGGGCTCATGTATCTTAGGCTTGTATCTGTGGGAATTATTTGAGGCCGAGTTGGGGTGATTTGCCTGTGCAGAAGGTGGGGAGGGTGGGAGTGGGGCTGGGTCCCAGCCCGCAGCCAGGAATGGCCTTGGGGCCACGGGGGCCCTGTGAACTGTGCCGCAAGCCCATGCAGGCTGGCTGCTGGTGTGGATATCTGAGTGTCAGTGGAGATAAGCTTATCTCCCCCCCCGCCCCCCGCAGTGTTTCCCTTGGGAAAGACCCTTGTTTTCAGAGCCTTCACCCTGAGGGTATCAGTGGGAACCACTTTTGGTGGGAGAGGGATCCCTGGTTTGCTCCCTGCATTTGACAAATGTACATGGAGGGAGGGGGTCTAAGAAGCCCCAGGTCACAGGGTCAGAGGCCCCCAGGTCACCTGGTCCGAGACCTCCTGGGCACTGGGGACCCAGGTCTGTGGAGGCATCGGTGGTCCAGCCTGGGGCTCTCGCAGGTCGGGTGGGTGTTCGTTCCTCTCAGTCTGGAGCCCTCGGGGAGGGGTTGGAGGTTAGGCTGTGCGGGTGGAGATGGGGGGCTGGGGAGAACTTGGAGAGAAACGTATGTGAAGCCAAGGGAGCTGCAGCCCCCAGAGGAGGGGAGTGGTCACCAGCAGGTCAGTGGCTAGTGACGTGAAGGTCTGGAAGCCGGCTGTGAGGGCAGAGGTGGGTGGGGCCGGCACTCCTCCGGTGGCCTTCAGGCAGGGCAGGGGCGGGGCTGGGGGCTCTCGGGAAAGGGGGGCCCAGCCTGACCTGCGCGTCCCTCCAGGGGACGGCAACCTGCACCTCAACGTGACGGCAGAGGCCTTCAGCCCGTCGCTGCTGGGCACCCTGGAGCCCTACGTGTACGAGTGGACAGCCAGGCAGCGGGGCAGCGTCAGTGCCGAGCATGGCCTGGGCTTCAAGAAGAAGGACGTCCTTGGCTACAGCAAGCCACCCGAGGCCCTGCAGCTCATGCAGCAGCTCAAGGCCCTCCTGGACCCCAAGGGCATCCTGAACCCCTACAAGACGCTGCCCACCCGTACCTGACGCCCGCTACGGTCAGCGGGAGACTCGGGAGGGGGCCTCGATCCTTGGCTTTGCCTGTGGGGCGCTCCCGCAGGCCTGGCGTGGGCTCACAGGGCCTCCATTCGACGGAGCCAGTGGCAGGCGGGGTGCCCGGGCCCGTGGTTGGCGGTGGGGAGCTGGCCCTGTGGAGCCTGGGGCACGTGGCTCTCGGCAGGATTCCTCCGGGTGCTCTGCCAGTTCTGTTGGGTGGGCCGAGTGGAGAGGGCTGCCCCGTCCTCACTCCATCCTCGTGGCGGGCACTCCGTCCCTTTGCAGGTCCTGGACAGGCCAGGTGGGTGAGCCATTCTGCCCAATCAGAATAGACCAGGTCGCCCCTGCTTTTCCTGTGGCCCCTGGGATTCCACCTTGTGGGGTGCAGCTCTGGGAGGGGGCATGGGTGGTCCTTCCGCTGGTCCCCACACAGCGTGAGCCTCCAAGGTGCCCTGGGCAGAGGTGGTGAACTCCATGTGGGCAGCAGAGCACCGTGAGGTGGGTCCACGCAGAGCTCTGACCAGCAGAGCCCGGGCCGTCGGGCGCTTTACAGATGACTTTTAGTCACATTTGAGCCAGTGACAGGAATGCCCCCCACCGTGGAAGGTGTCATTTCCCCCGTTTTCCAGAAGGCCCGTGAGTTGGCAAGACCGTTGTTGGAAGACAGGCATTGGTTTCTTGCACTTGGTGGTTTGCTGTGATGTGTCCTTCCGGTTCTGCTTTGACCACGAATGTCAGTAGTGCCGGGTGAGAAGCCCCGCCCGGCACAAGCATCTTCAGTCACCCCGACCGGGTCCTCCTCATTGACCTTGGTCCTTGGGGCAGCTGCTCGGGCTGTGCAGACAGTCTGGGAGGCCGGACACGTTTTCTGTTTCTGGCTGCCCTGAACTTCCAGTAAAAGTGGGAATAAATCACGATACTCTCCTTCCTTCTGTTCTTAGAAAAACAACCTCATAAAAGCCCAGGTGAAGTGCCCGTGTACCCTGCTCCTCAAGCACCCAGCGTCAGCGACCCGGGGCCTGGCAGTCTGTGTGTGGGGACAGGGCATCCCTGTCCCCGTCTCCCATCCCCATGCCACATCCCCCGTCCCTGTCCCCCACTGTGTGGCTTGGAGCCCCGCCTCATCAGGCCGCTGAGGCGTGGTCTTACGTGGGTAATGTGCAGTGAGGGGCTTTGTGATGCAGAGATACCTCCTATAAAAAGTTTTAGGACTAAGCAAGTTTTTTTTGGAGAATTAAAGTAATGCATGGATTATTAGAGGGCTTAAAACTTTGAGGCATTTCCTGCTAGAGTAAGGGTAGGGCTTCGAGAAGGTGGCCTAGTGACTGGGGGTGGGAGGGAGCAAGTGGCAGGGGGACCCCTCCATGTCCTTGAAGGATAAGCTGGCCCCCAAAGTGTCAAAAAGTGAAGTGGTATCCACTGGCCCTGCGGTTTACTCCTGGGGCTCGCCCCTCAGGGTCCACCTGTGCGCGTGCACACGCGCTCACACACCTGCACACAAATGGCACACGTGCACACATGCACGTGCCGGCGTGTCCCCAGGCCATGCACGGAGCACCGTCTGCAGGTGGTGTCAGTCAGTGGCCGTGTCGCTGGCCGTGTGTCTGTTGAGAAGGAGGCGGGTGTGTGCCTCTGTGGCCCCTGGACAGAGGGACGGCCAGAGGAGGGGACGGAGGGGGCAGCTCACCTCCTGCTTCTGAGAAAGGCCGTCGACTCTTGGAAGCCGGTTCAAACAGAACCTTCCTGCGTGTCAAGACCGCAGCTGGGACTCACTCTGGGCGCCTGGAGGCCGGGTTGGGTGGGGAGGGGGTATCATTTTCTATATTTTTGGGATGCTTTGCCTTTTTTTTTTTTCTGCCAAGTGCACGTACACTCTCATAAAACGTGAACAAGCCAGGCGCAAACTGATTCAGAGGTCCCGTGGCTGCTGCTGGGCTGGATGGGTGAGGCTGGGCATGGGCTGCATCCACGGTCCCCTCCTCTGTCACCCAGGAGAGGGGCAGCCCCAGCAGAGCCTGCTCCGAAGGGGACACAAGCCCCTGCCCCTGCTGACGCGGCTGGCCCGGGTCCACCTGCCCGGCCAGGGTCCTCTGGCTGCGGGTGGGACATACCCTGGGGGAGGTGGGTGTTCTCCTGGGGGTGTCTTGGCCCCAGCGTGATTTCAGGGCCCGGGCCAGGGCCCATCTCCAACCCCCACGCCAGCCCAGCAGGGCGGGCGTGTCGGGACACCCGTGACTGCCTCCAACTGACCCTTCCTGCTCTCTGCCAGGATTTAAAATGCAGGTCCCCTCCCCACCCGTTGTCGGCTGCCTGTGGCCTCGCCTGGTTCCAGGGCCTGCCTGGGGGGCCCTGCAGTGGGTCCCTCCAGCCTCGCTGGCCCTATGGCTGGCTCTGTCCCCTCTTCCGTCATCCGCGGCTGGGCACTCAGCACGATAGAGCTCCCAAGAGCCCTGGTGGCTCGCCTGTCTGTCCTCCATCCTTCCAAGGTCAGCGGATGGCCTGTGGTGCTCAGCTTCTGACCCTCTGGAAGCCAGGTTTGAGGCTGGTGATTTCCCAGTTGTTTCTGGGACGGAGCCGGGGCTGCCCTGCCCAGCGCCCTGGCTGGAGGAGGTGGCAGTGGCGGGTCACAGAAGGCAGGCACATACCAGGCATTTCCTGCCGGTGACGAGGCCTGGGGTGCGGCGCCGCGGGCCAGGGGCCTTGTTTCAGGGCCCACAGCAGCTGGGGTGGGACGTGCCGTTTCCTCTGCACCACCTTGACCAGCAATGGTTCCCTTCTGCCTCTGAGGCCCCCTGTCCTCTGGTCTTTGTGCCGTCTTGGTGGATGGTGTCCTGGAATCAGTGAAACAACGCGGCCTGCGGAGGGAACGCAGGAAGGAGGCCTGCCAGCCGGACCCCGCTTATGTGATGCTAAAACGTGGGCTCCCCAAGGACAGGGAGGTCTTGGGTTTTCACACGTCCAGAAAAACCCGCTGGAACAGCAGGAAGACCAGAGGAAACCCCGTCGCATCCAGCAGGCGACTCTCAGAACCTGCGGGGACACGGGCCGTGTGGACCACACTGCAGAGCCCGGGTGTGGGCTGTGCCCGCGGAGAACACGTGCCCTCCCCGGGGCCGCAGGCACAGACGGCAGGACACCCGGAGCGCGTGTCAAGTCGGGGCCTGGGGAGGCTCACCCATCCAGAGGCTTGCGGGCTCTGCGGTCACACAAAACGTCACAGGCAGAGCGAGGGAGCCAGCCAGGCGCCAACAGCAGGCGCCTTCGGACCAGGAGTGGACCCCGCGGTGGGGTGGGGGTGGGGAGACACCTCCCACCTCCCGAAGCAGCTCCTCACAAGCCACTTGCCCGAGGACAGGCGCCACATGTGCCTGCAGGTGGCGAGGGAGGGGCTGAGGGTGCTGTTGGGTTTGGCTTAGAAAAAGCTTCTTGGGGGGCTTCCCTGGTGGCGCAGCGGTTAGGAGCCCGTCTGCTAGTGCGTGGACACGGGTTCCAGCCCTGGTCCGGGAAGATACCACGTGCCGCGGAGCAACTAAGCCCGTGCGCCACAACTACTGAGCCTGCGCTCTAGAGCCCGCGAGCCACAACTACTGAGCCCGCATGCCACAACTACTGAGCCTGCACTCTAGAGCCCACGCACCACAGCTACTGAAGCCCACGTGCCACAACTACTGAGCCCACGTGCCTAGAGCCCGTGCTCTGCAACAAGAGAAGCCACCGTGATGAGAAGCCCGCGCACTGCAATGAAGAGTAGCCCCCGCTCGCCGCAACTAGAGAAAGCCCACGCACAGCAACAAAGACCCAACGCAGCCAAAAATAAGTAAATAAAATAAATTTATTAAAAAGAAAAAGAAAAAGCTTCTGATTTTCACCTTAAAACCTCTAAGCTGCTGCAGTGTGAGAAGAGGTTACGTAAGAGGACCGCTCAGAGCGGAGGCCGCGGAGAGCGGCTGGAGGGGCCCCGGGGGTGGGAGGAAAGCCCCAGGCAGGGCTGCAAGCAGGCTGTCGGGGAGCCGGGGGGAGCAAGGAGGCCGCCCACCCCTCAGCCCCAGGGATGGGATGTGGCTGGGGGTGGGCAGCCCTGCCAGGCCTGCAGGGGAGCAGAGTCTCCGCCCTGCCAGCTCAGAGGAAGACTGGGGGCTGACCCCACGGAGAGGTGGAGGTGACTGGCCACGGCGTGATGTAGTTGCGGTGCGTGGGCTTAGCTGCTCCGCGGCATGTGGGATCTTCCCAGACCAGGGCTCGGACCCGTGTCCCCTACATTGGCAGGCGGATTCTTAACCACTGCGCCATGGAAGCCCCTAATGGAGGGACTTTAAGAAGAATGAATTTTCAGTAAGATTAGAGGACATATTGCGGCATACTTGAGAATAAAAGAGAATATTTGGAAACAGAAAAAATGACTTCTGAAAAAATGGAATAGAGACCGTGAAGGATAGATGGACACTGCAGAGAGCCAGGGTCAGCCAAAAGAACCTCTGGAGGCTCCTGCATCCTCCACCCAGAGGAAAATGCAAAGAAGGAAATCCCAAGGGAGAGTGGAGATGGGGAATCAGATCCAGGATGAGCCAACCTGATAGGAGTCTGGGAAGGAGAGTAAGGGCCATAGATGAGAACCTATAGCCAAGCAAAGAATGGGCAAAATGACCCCGATTTAAAGAAAGACTCAAAGCAACTCACTGCCCTGAGCATCAGGCAGCTCTGCTAACCCCCAAAGCAAACAAGACCCCAACTCAGCCGACAGGGGCAAGCGAGTGAGTCCAGGATAAGCAGAAAGTACTGCTGCCGCTTAATACAGAGAGCAGGCTGTCTCAAGGGAGTGGGTGTCAGGCCATCACCGCTGCCAGCAGTGCTGGGCCCGTGGGCGTGGGCCTGTGCTCAGGGGCACAGTAACCAAGAACGCGATGTTACCATAGAAATTCAATTGCGGTTACTCTTGCCTTTGAGGTTGGCAGGAATGTAAACTGGTGCTGTCTTTCTGGAGGGAAAATTGGGGGTATTTATTACAACGTAAAGTGTACATGGTTTGTAACAGAGAACTTCAGAAACAATCTGGGTGTCCATCCAAGACAAACTCAGTTGTTTAAAACGCGAAGTCCTACACAACCAATAAAGCTGGGAGCGCAGAGTCTGTGAATCTCCTCTCTGGAGGGGCATCTCCAGGCCTTGTGATGCTGGGGTCAGGGTTGGTGAGCAGGGCTGCGGGTGACTGGGATGGGGTGTGCGTGTCCCAGCTAGCAGTGCCCATGGGAGTGGGGGAAGCCGGGGAGACAGACCGTCTGATTTTTCAAGAGAAGCTGGAAATACAGGTTTTTATGTGAAGTCTCTAGGTTTAAAACAGCTGGCATCTAACTAAAACGTGAAAACTCCTGAGAGAGGGAACAAGGTGTGTGTGTGCGGACCGCCTCCTTCTGTGGCCCCCGGGCACCCTGGTTAGGCAGCCCTGCTCTGGCTGGGGGGCTTCGAACAGGTGCTGCGGGGACTTGGAGGCCCCAGTTCTCAGCGGGCAGCCTGTGAGACGGCACCTGGCTTGGACTTGGGGGACAGGGGAGGAAGGTAGATCCTGCCTTCTGGTTTGGACGGGGCTCCAGAGGCAGGAGGCTGTGTGAGCCGTTCCTTCACACTGCCTTCCCCTTTCCGTTCACGGCAGACCCCTGAGCTTTTATGTGGACATGGGCTGCTGGCTGGAGACGTCCTGGGGCCCCTGGAGGGGGCAGAGGTGATGTGTGCCACATCTGGGCCACCTCCGTAGAGTGGGTGCCACGGTGCCACCGCTGCCCCGCCCCACCTTGCCCTGCCGGTGCCCGGCTCTGGTGTGTGGCCCCGGCATGGGGAGGAGATGGTGGCCCAGACACAGGGGTAGGATGTGGGGCCCATGAGGGCCAAAGGGGCTGGCATCTTGGGGGCTGAGGGAACGGCAGGTAGGCACCCAAGTCGTGATGGGAGGCATCTCTGGGGGCAGCTGACGCCCATGTCCCCCTCGGAGGTCAGCTGTGGCCCCTGGTGGTGGCCCACCCCCAGCACAGCCTTGTTGGAGGGTGAGGGCCCAGGGTGGAGCCAGTTGACCAGCAGAGAGGAGCCCTGTGTGGCCCTGTCTGGACACTGCCCCCTCCTGGCTGCCCTTCTTCACCACCTACCCCTCTCTGTGCTGCACCACAGTCGCACGGCTGGCGGGACGGTCCTGGATCCTGACACAGCCCTGGGGCTGTGCCAGCTCGCAGCTCCTGGCCACAGAGTGGGCCCTTGTCTCTGCCTGTGAGTGGGTCGGAGAGGCAAGCACTCCTGCAGCTGCCCTGCAGCCAGCTCTGCGGGGCCCGGTGAGGCCCCTCCCTGCTCACCTATATCCCCGGCCCTCGGGGGCCAGGACCTGCCTCTCTTTGGCCTGAGGGCAATGGGCTTGTGGACGGAGGGCCCTCAGCCAGAGTTGCCACATGGGCCCCCCGCAATGGGACGACTTCCTGCAGGGCCTCGGGGTAGATTTAGAGGATGGGGTAGGTGTAGGCTGGGTGTCGGGGCCCCGCCCCAACAAGCATGAGCACTTGGGCCCATAGGTGACGCTTCACCAGGCAGAAGTGTCTGAATTGAGTCCTTGCCCTGAACAGAGCACAGGACACCCGGGTTAGGCTGGAGACCCATCCTGAGGTGACACAGCCAAGTCTGCCCATCTTGTGTGCAAAGGGCTTGTGCCCTTCGTATGCATGCGTTTCATAGCCCCGCAGGCTGAGTGTGCCCAGCGCCAGCAGGCCCACGGGACAAACGTGCTGGCCCAGAGGGTGTGGGGCAGGTGACTTGGGCTGGCTCGTGCTCCAGGGAGGAGCCCAGACAGGACCGGCTGCAGGAGTTCGGGGCAGGCCCCTGCTGGGGCAGAATGACCCCCAGTAACTTGCCTGGGTCCAGGGCCAGGGGACCAGACTGTCTTGGAGGTCCCATCTCCTCTCCAGGACTCGGTTCCCCTTCTGTGTTGCATCACCTGGGGAGGGCCACGCTGGGGAGGGTAGATGGGCATAGAGACTTACGGGTGCTGACTCCCCTGAACGCTGGGTTACGGCCATCCTGGTCGAGCCAAAGCCCTGGAACATGCTGCGCTGGCCCAGCTGGGCAGGGCCAGCAGCCTGGGAGGCCTGCTCTCCCTCTTAGATTGAGGGCCCCCCCGAGGCTCTGGGGCTCTGCAGCAGGGCCTGGCCCGGGCGCAGGTGCTCTTAGTACCCGGCAGCCCGTCCCACTGTGCGCAGTGAGCAGACAGCCCAGCTAGCTGCATCCTCCTGCATCCTGCAGGCCTCCATCCCTGCTGCCCCGTCCCACAGTGGGGGCTGGACCTGAGCCCCCTTCTGCTTCTGGCACCAGCTGCTGGCGGTCCTGGGCCCTGCAGAGCAAACCAAATGCAGAGAGTGTCCCATTTGTGTCCATTCAGCCTGGAGGGACATGAGGCACCTGCACCTGCTTCCTGCTTGGGCACAATTGCTCTTTGGATGCAGAGCGGGGGTGGGGGCCCAGGGCTTCCAGGACACGGGAAGCTGCTCTCAGAGGCCCCAGAGGCATGGTGGGGTGGGCGGACCTGGCGTTGGGCAGGGGTCTGCTGGGCTCAGGGGGCAGCGTGGTGGGGCTAGTGCACTGCCCCAGGGAGCCTCCCAGGAGAAGGCGGTCCTGGGCAGAGGTGGCTGTGTCTGTCTGTTTGGGGGACCTCAGGCATGGAGGCGTATGTGTGCATTCATTCCTGTCACCCCACTCTCTCCATCCCGACTGTGTCCTTTGATGTGCGCCGGCCTCGCTGTACAGGGACTCCCCTCCCCCCAGCACCCTGTCTGGTTACCGCCGCGTCTGGCCCTCAGCTGCTCAGACACCTCCGGTTCCGGTCGCAGCCCCTGGACCCCACTGTGCTGCGGGGAGCAGACTCACTGCCATCCCTGGGTGGGGGCTTGGCCAGCCCACCTTTGTGCGAATCAGAACGGGACCCCCGGTAGGGGGTCGGCGGATTGCAGACTGTGTGTGCCCCCAATGCACCCACACCTGAGGCCCCGCCCTTTGAGCCTCCTTCAGGTGACCCCACCCCAGAAAGGCCGCCCAGGCCACGCTCCGTCACCCCTGCAGGAACCTGGGCCTGTGGGCGAGGGGGCTGGGCGACCAGCCAAGGTTTAGGGAGCCAGGCTTCGTGGGGCCTGGGCTGTGGCCTTCTTCATGGTGGCTGAACCCTGCGACGCTCCCTCCTGCTGGGGCGCTCCTGGTGCCTGGCTTGTGGTCTCCCCCCGCCCCTCCCCTCTTAGCTCTCAGCTCTGAGAAGCGCACCCAGCCTCCATGCCCTGTCCCCCAGCCTGGCTTCTCTCGTGTGTGTGCTCCCGCTTCTGGGGGGCTCCGTCGTGGAGGGTGCTCATCTTCCTCCCATCACTGTGTGGGAGCCGCTGCTTTTCAAGTTCAAACCCCTAACCCCTACTGCAGACTAAACCCCCCACCCCACACTTGGTTCCTTTCTGCTTGGAAGGGGCAGGGGCTGGACGGCAGGGCGGTGACCTCTCTGGCCTCCTTGGGGTCCCTCTTGTTGCCCCACTGGCTTGTACCGCCCCTAGCTCTCTTGGGGTACACGTGTGAGCTGTTTGGGGTACCCCATAGGTAGGGTGGCTCTGCTGGGCTTCCCCACGTCCCCCAGCCTTGCTTAGGAGCCCGGGGGGCAGGGCGGCGGGTCCCCCACCTCGCAAATGTCCCACTGGGCCTGGAGTTCAGGACCTTATCTGCAGGAGAGCTGCTGGGCCCCCCTTGGGTCAGCAGGCAACCCTCTAAACGTCTCCTGGCCACCCCCAGGACCCCAGGTCTGAGAGGGTGATGGCAGCGGAAGCCTGGCATCTGCGTGCAGCACATGTGAGCGTGTCTTCCTCTGTGTCTCCCATGTTTCCGTGTTTCGTGTCTTTCTGTGTCCTTTTCTGTGTGTCTGCACGGCTCCTGTGGTTGTGGGGCCCCTGCTTGGGGACACTGAACCCCTCCTTGTCCAGAGCCTTGGGGTCCCCTGGCAGCCTCCTGCCGGGCAGGCTCTGTGATGACCGCAAGTCCCCAGCACGTGGGTGCACAGGGTCGAGGGGCTCTGGCCAGGCTACCCCGCTCCTGTCACCAACCAGTTCCCTCTCCGTGGGCCATGCTGAGAGGCGCAAGGCGCAGATTCCAGACATTTGAGGTGCAATAGCCGTTGGGGAGGGACCACCCTAGACGGGGGTGAGGGGCCCTGGGACAGGGTGGTCTCCGGGTGGGCACAGGAAGGCGGGCTGGGCAGGGCAGGGGCACGGCGCCTGCACCCGCAGAAAACCCTTGCCCATCTGGAGGGACCCCGCTGACTCTGGGGTCCTGGGCCCGCGCCCGCAGAGCATGGGGCCCTGCGTGTCCCCGCGTGGACCGTGCTCTTCCAGGGCGAGAGGGCCGGCCTGACGTACCGCGTGCCCTCACTGCTGCCCGTGCCCCCCGGGCCCACCCTGCTGGCCTTCGCGGAGCAGCGGCTGAGCCCCGACGACGCCCACGCCCACCGCCTGATGCAGAGGACCGGCATGCTGGCTGGGGGCTCCGTGCGGGTGAGCCCGGGGTGGGCGGCGGGGGCCGCGCCGCGCGGAAGGGCTGGGGACTGAGGCTTGGCCCCCTCCCCGCAGTGTGGCACCACGGGCGTGCTGGGGACAGCGGTCCTGGACGAGCACCGCTCCAGGGACCCCTGCCCGGTGCACGTCGCGCGCACGGCCAGTCTTACTCTTCATCGCCGTGCGCGGCCGCACCCGCGAGGCCGCGCAGATCGCTGCGGGCGAGAACGCCGCGCACCTCTGCGGCGTGACCAGCCGGGACGCGGGGCGCAGCTGGGGTGGCGCGCGGGACCTCACGGCGGAGGCGGTGGGCGGCGCCGAGCAGGGTAGGTGGGCGCCCGCTCTGCAGGGCGCGGGGGTGGGGTGGGGGGAAGCGGGGTCCGAGCAGGGAGGGGGTCTCGCGGGGCGGGGAATGGGATTCTGCACCGCGGAGGGGTCTGCACCCTGGCAGCGGAGGGGGGCCTGGCTGGAGCTCCCGCCTCACTCCGCACCCAGCCTAAGCGCCACCGACGCCGTTTGGTGGGCCGCCCCCATCCTGTCCCCGGAAGACCTCAGTCCCGTGCCCAGGAGGCTCTGTCATCTTCCCGAACCTGTCTCTGTCTGAGCGCTGAGGTCCCTTCTGGCCCCAAACCCCCGGTGGGTCCCCTCTTTTACCCCTTCCTCTTCTTCCTTCTCACCCCTCCCCCGGCGCTCAGCCCAGGGTTGCAGCTGGGTAGGTCGGCTTGACACCAGAGCTTTCCCTCTGCTCTCGCTGCCCCTTCCCCAAGGGCCTGACCACCAACTGCCCTCGGGGCCACTCCGAGCCTGGCATGTGGAAGCTGACCCAGGAGTCACCTAGGCCCTGGCAGGTAGGAGCTAAACAGAGGGGTGGGGCAGGCTCTGAGACCCAGACAGGGCACAGTGGATCTAAAGAGCTATCTGCTGGTGTGGACCCCACCCCAGGGGACTCGAGCCCATTGCCAGGAGGGGCTGCCCAGACCCTCCCGCCCTCAGCTGCCCCTCTGCCTGGACAGCACGCACACTTGGGGGCTGGCCTTCCGCTCACCCGCTGAGATCCTGGCCCAGCGGCCTGCCTGGGCTCGCGGCTCCTGCTAATGACCCAGGAGGCTTGTACAGCCTGGGGGTGGCCGGAAGGAGTGGACGGTGGGGGCACAGTGAGCCGATGGCTGCCCCCTGAGCTGTCCCCTAACCCGGGTACTGGCCCCCGTCCTCCCCGTCCCCCAGGGTGGTGGTGCTGGCCCCCGTCTTCCCCGTCCCCCAGGGTGGTGGTGCTGCCATCGGGGGGACCAGCAGCCCCTCCTCCCTGCAGACTGGGCCACGTTTGCCGTCGGCTCCAGCCATGGCATCCGGCTGTGCTCGGGCCGCCTGCTGGTGCCGGCCTACATGTACCACGTGGACCGGCGAGAGTGCTTTGGTGAGATCTGCGGGACTGGCCCCCACTCCTTCTCCGCACCTGGCACCATGGGGGCCTCGTGCCCAACCTGCGCTCGGGCGAGGGCCAGTTGGCGGTGGGGGACAGGGGGCAGGCTGGTGGCATCCTCTACTGCAGTGCCTGGAGCCCTCTGGGCAGCCACATGCAGGTGCTCAGTGTAGACGAGGGCGCCTCCTTCCTGCCTGGGGAGCTGGTGCTCGCCCTGGCTGGGGCCGCCGGGGGCTGCCAGGGCAGCATTGTGGGCTTTCCGGCCCCGCCCTCCAGCAGGCCGGAGAATGAGGGGTGCACCATGGGTACCAGGAACACCCTCCACCCTCCACACCTCTGCCCTGGGCCCCAGGAACCCCCAGAGGAAGGAGGGTGCTGGAGATACCCGAGGGGGCGGGGGGCTGGGTGGGACGGAGGGATGTGGGGATGGCTCCGGTGAGCCCGGCCCAGGGCCTGGGCTTGGGGGGAACAGGGGGACCTGGACCCCCGAGCTCCCGGTCCCGCCTCGGCCTTGTCTCAGAGCCCCACATGGCTGCTGTATTCCCACCTGGTGGGGCGCAGGGCACAGCTGCACATGGGCATCTGCCTGAGCCGGTCGCCCCTGGACCCCCACAGCTGCCCGGAGCCCTGGGCGATCCACGAGGGCCCCAGTGGCTACTCTGACCTGGCGTCCATCAGGCCCACCCCCGAGAGAGCCCTGACCTTCGCCTGTCTGTACGCGAGTGGGACCGGGGTCTCCTATGAGGAGATCTCCTTCTGCATGTTCTCCCTGCAGGAGGTCCTGGGGAACGTTGGGGCGGGCACTGGGCATCCCAGCCTTGGGGACAAGCCTCTGGGGCGCTGCTGGCCCTTCTGATGGGCCTCTGGCCAGGCCTGGCCCCGGGTGCCCAGGAGGAGCGGGGAGGGGAGCAGGGGTGGAGGATGCTGGGAGGTGGCGGGGTGGGGGCGTCTGTGACCCCAGGCCTGTACGGGGCTCCATCCTGGAGAGGCGCCTTTGCTCCTTGGCTTCTCCAAGGAGGTTCGTGAGGGTGAGTGTTTGTGTGGGACCTCATTGAATTTCACAGAAGCTCAGTTGTAACAGTCTCCAAGCAGGGCTGGTCTTTAGGAAGGAGGTGTACAGCCGGAAGGGAAGGTGGCCTGGATGGTCCAGGGTGGACGGGCGGCTGGCCCTGCATGGCCCACCCTGCCCCCTCCCAAGGCCGACAGCAGGGGCTGGGGCGTGTGGCGGTGGGAGCGTGGCACCGGGATCCTTTGCTTAGCCCGCGGTGCTTGGTCGCCTGTACCATTTTCCTCTTTCCTCTTGCTCTGCTGGCTTTTTTCTGGCTTATGAACAAGAAATAAAGGGATCCTGCGTGTCTGTCCAGGGCTGTCTCTCCTCAGTTCTTTCCACGTCGAAGCCTGGGGAGGGTCCCCAGTGCTCTAGCCACATCACTGTGGGGTCTGCCCCCCTTAGCTAGACTCTCCAGTGCTGGGGGCTGCCAGCCATGGGGCAGGGGGACAGGCAAAGCCTTCTCTGCGCAGCAGCCCCAGATGTGCCTGGTCTGCACTGCCGGCCGGCGGGGCCGGTGGGGAGCGCGGTGGCTGCCCCTCCCTGGATGGGTCACCTCCCAGGACCGGCCCTCTGTGCCCTCGTGGAAGCACCTTCTTATTTCCTCTTCTTTGTAACATCTTCTTTCTGGTTATAAAAATAAAATGTGTTCATTGTAGAAAATTTGGGAAATGTATAAAACTATAAAGAAAAAAGTGACCCACACATATCCTTCTGCCCACCACAAATATGATGATCTTTTTGGCATTTCTTTCTGATTCCTTGAAGAAATTCTTTTTAAAAACATATGACTTCATTTTAGCACGTTATCACCCTCCCCAGCAGCTCTGTTGACGGCCCCGGTGCTCCATGATGAGGACCCTGCAGGGCGACCTTCTGGGGCTGGTCAGTCTCCCCAGGTGCTGGTCATGCGGGATGAGCATCTCTGGGGTGTCCCTGGATGGCCCCAGTTTCTATCACCTCCTTAGCCTGGATTCCGGAACAGCATGACATCTTACACGGTCTTCCCCAAGGGTGGGGACGTGCAGGAAGGCTCTGAGCAGTGGAGGCCCAAGGGTCCCCAGGGAACTCAGAACAGCCAGTCCCCTGGGAGCTGGGAGACCACCCCCCCCCCTTATTGCTCTCCTTCACTGTCAGCCGTCCCTGCAGGGGTGGCCACCTTTCAGGGGTCACCACTGGGCTCCAGGCACCCCCCCCCCCACCTCCAGGCCGCCTCAGTCCCCCGTAAGGACAGCCCTTCTACCTGGGGCTTTTGGGCAGTGGCTTGAGTCCGCTCTTCTGTTTTCAGGTTTAAGCCACAGAAACCAGCAAAGACGGGCAGGTGGGGCTTTCCAGAGGCCCAGAGGTCACAGGTGTGTACGGCAGTGTCCTGTGCTCACTTCCAGACTGGATGATTATTGTGCCCTGAATTCCACCTGGAACCTCAGATTGTGACCTGTTTGGAAGTAGGGTCTTTGCAGATGTAATTAAGGTTAGGATTGAGAGGAGACCATCCTGGGTTAGGCTGGGTTCTAAGTCAGGCAGGAGTGAGTGTCCTTATAAGAGAAAAGGGCCGTCAGGGAGAAGTCATGTGAAGATGGAATCCGGGACTGGAGGGACGTGCCCACAGGCCCACGGACACCTGGAGCCCCCAGAAGGGAAGAGGCAGGAGGACCCTCCCTGGATCCTGGGGAGGAAGCGCGGCCCTGGGACTCCTTGACGTGGGGCTTCTGGCTCCAGAACTGGGAGGGGACAGACACCTGTTACTCAGGCTGCCCTGTTTGTGGAACTTCGGGAAAGCGCTGCTGGCCCACCCGGGGGAGGGCCAGCGCCAGCCAGGGCAGGTCCCGGCTGTCCGTGTGTGGGGACTGTGACAGCGGCTGGAGTCCTGGCAGGCACGGCAGGCAGGCGCCAGCCTCTCACTCCTGCACCTGCACCCTGGGCAGGCTCCTCCCACCACGGGGCTCCCAGCGGGCCGGGCGAGTCCCCGCCATCGAGCAGCCCACGCAGGCCAGCCGTGGAGTGAGGTCTCCGAAGCGGGCAGAGCCGGCCTTCGGTGACTGGGTCCATCCCAGAACTGTGGCTTCCGCGGGGCCCCATCCTGGTTCCTCGTGGTCTAGGCCGCGGCTGAGGGCTCTGGGTTAGGGCTTCCCCAGGTGTGACCCACCCCCAGGCAGGGAGGGAGGCTGCGGGGAGAGTCCCTGGGCTCAGGGCAGCTCGGGCCCCCTCCTAAAACCGTCCTCACCCACCCCCGAGGCCTGTCGCCACCTGCACCTGCTCTGGCTGGTCCCCGAGGGCGCAGGGCACCTGGTGCTTGCTGCTGTGGGGGCAGCTGAGCTAGGGAAGGCCCTCCCCGCTCTCTGGGGCTGGAACCAGCTGCTGGCCTGCAGGGGTCAACCTTGCTGGGGCCTGTGGCCCTGGCTTCCCTGGTCCTGGGTGACTGTACCTCGAGCAGTGCCCCACTGTCCAGCCTCCGGGGCCACTGGTCCTCAGGTGCGGCCCAGCCTGACCCACAGGAGCCGCTCCTCTGCCCCCTCCTCCCACTGCCCCACAGGCTGATCTGACCCCCCAGGCCCTCTGGGATGGCCCTGGGCTCTCCCAGCCTCCTCCTTCCTTCCTCGGGTCCAACGTGATGGACCAGCCCCTGGGCATTTCCCCAGCCTCTGCCGTGCGCCTGTGGTGCTTTCCCCAGGCCGGGTCGGGCCTTGCTGGGGGTTCTAACAATAATAATTATTACTATTATTGCACTGCAAACAGTCTAGTGCAGACTGCCCGTTGCGTTGTATCCTCTCCAATGCTGTTCCTTTTGTTTCCTTTCCTTGTTTTACTGGACTGGCAGGACCTCCAAGGAAATGTGAAACAGACGTGATGTCTGGTAGACAGAATACAGGCTCCCGAAAGTGTCGGCGTCCTAACCCCCGGAACCTGTGAGTGTGTGATCTTCGTGAGAAAGGGACCTCGCAGCCGTGATTAAGTTAAGGGTCTTGTGATGGTGGATCGTCCTGGGTTATCTGGGTGGGCTGGCACTTAGAAGAGGGACAGAGGGTCAGAGGGGAGAGCCGGTGTTACGATGCTGGGCTTGAGGATGGGTGAGGGGCCTGGAACCAAGGGATGCAGTGACCCCTGGAATCTGGAAAAAGCAGCGAGCGGATTCTCCCCCGGGGCCTCCAAAAGGAACCGGCCCCGTGGACACCGTGACTTTAGCACAGTGAGACCCGTTTCAGAGCTGAAGGGGGATGAGTTTGTGCTGCTGTCAGCAAGTTAGTTCCAGTGGCCACGGGAGACGCCAACAGGCGACACTGGCTGCCTAATCCCGTTCCAGGGTTTCTGGGACCCGCGTTCCTGAACGCTACCGTTCTCACTGGATGCTTCTTACTCTCTTCCGTGTGTTTTTCATCATTTTCTGTCTCTGTGCTTCACTCTTAGACTTTTCTTCCAGCTCACTAATTCTGTCTTTGCTGTGACTGATTGGCTGCAGTCATCGCCTCCCTCCTCTGTCTCTGTCTGTCTCTGTCTGTCTTTATGTCTCTCTGTCTGTCTAGCTTTCCCTCCCTCCCTCCCTCCCCCCATGTCTCTCTGTCTCTGTCTCTGTTTTTCTGTCTGTCTATCTGGCTTTTCCTCCCTCCCTCCCTCCCCCATGTCTCTCTGTCTCTGTCTCTCTGGGTCTCCCTCCCTCCCTCCTCCGCGCTGTCTCTCTCCTCCGTCCCTCTCTCTGCTTCAGTACTGTGCTCCGTTTCTGTGTGTGCGCAGAGGGGAAAGGACAAAATACTTAACAGAAGGTCTCCTGTGTGTCACATGCTTTGTGCACTCCATTCCCTTTAATAAGTCAAAGCCCCTGTGAAGCAGGTATTATGTCCATTTCCCAGATGTGGAAGTTGAGGCTCAGCGGCCTGTGCTGATCCCACAGTTCGGGGTAGAGACCAACTTGCAGTCCATTTGGTGGCTCCCGCATTGAGTCTTTTGAATGTTTTCCGCTGTGTGTCATTAAAACAATTTCAGTGGCCACAAGTGCTTGTTTTAATTAGTCAACCCAGAGTCTCGGCCCACCCCATTCTGCCCCTAAATGTGACAGCAGCCTGCTCCCCTTCCACGGTTCATACAAGAGGAAATAAATGGGAACATACATGGACGTGTTTCCCTTTGCACCAGGATGAAATAGTCGCATGACTGTGGTCCTGCAGCTGACCGCCCGAGTGCAGCAGTGCTTGGCCGGGCCGCATGCCCTGCGGGCGAGGCTCGTCGCTGTGGTCTGGTGTGGCTCACGGCCACTTCCCTCACCCCAATGCCCCCAGCTGCCAACCTCCATCCTGGGGTCCATTTCCTGCGGAGTCCAGACAACAACACAGATGTCTTTCAAGACTCACATCCTAGCTCATGCTTTCTTAGTAACTGCACGATGTGTTCTAGAGCATCGATGTACATGGACCAGCCAACATTTCCTTGCTGGGGACATTCAGATGGCTTCTATTATTATTATTATTATTGCACTGCAACCAAAGCTGCAGTGCACATCTTTTAACATCTGTCTTTACAAACCAAGACCGATTTCTGCGGGATGGATTCTCAACTGTGGGGTGACTGAGCAAGACTCTCTGCAGTGTTTTATTCTAGTCGATAACAGCAGACTATTTTCTTAAAAGGAGCAGTAATTCACAAGCTATCCATACAAGTGAGAAGGCTGTTTTCTTGCACGCTGTTTGCCTTTTTCATTTTTCCAGTTTGATGGGTGCACGGCGGCCCGTCCTGCCCTCCCCAGGTGACCGTGAGCTTGTGCTTGCATCTGTCCTGGTGTGGACCCACAGGGGAGGGGCGTGGGGGGGCTGGTGGCCGGGGTCCTTCCCGGGCAGTGTCTGTAACAGGGAAGAAGGGAGAGGTTCTGTGCGCTCAGAGCGGCACCGAGAATAAAACCGTGATGAACGTGGGGTGGGGCGGGGCCGTGGTCTTCTTTAGTCTGCAAACCCTGTGCCGTCTCTCAAGAGTGTTTGGAAGGTGGGAAGGAGGGAAGCTGCCCACAGAGCTATTTTTAGATGAGATTAACATTTAAATCTGCGACTTTGAGTAAAGCACGTTATCCTTTATAACGTGGGGGCCTCCCCCAACCAGTTGAAGGCCTTATGAGAAAAGGCTGAGCTTCCCTGAGGAAGAGGGGATTCTGCCCTTGACAGCTCAGATTCCAGCCGCAGCATCAGCTCGCCTGGCTCTCCAGCCTCTCTGACTTGCCACAGCTGTGGCAATGACCATTCTCTACCCCAGCCCCATTTTCATCTTCCTAAACTGACACTGTCCCCACTGAACACTAACTTCCCAGCCCCTCGTCCCCAGCTGTTGGCACCCTCCATTCTACTTTCCGTATGATTTGACTACCTAAGGACCTCATACAAGGGAATCATAGGTGTCCATCGCCTTGTGTCTGGCTTATTTCACTGCCCATCATGTCCTTAAGGTTCATGACTCAGAATTTCCTTCCTTTCTGAGGCTGAATAATATTCTGTCATATGGACGGACCACATTCTGTTTATCCTTCATCAGTTGATGGACGCGGGTTGCTTCCATCTTGTGGCTACTGTGAATAATGCTGCTATGAATGTGTATGGACAGAATTTTTTAAATTAATTAATGTTTTAAATGGCTGAATAATAGCATTTGATAGTATATTTTCGGAATTCAGACCGAGATAAAAACAAAAAACAATCATGGATTTTGCCGCCGTGGGTCGGTGGGTCGGTGGGACGCTGGTACACGCGTGCCTGAGGCCCCGCCCCCCGCCCTCAGGCCCCGCCCTCAGGCCATGCCCTTGGGCCAGCCCCATTTTGCCCAAAGGACCAACAGGAGCTGAATCTAGAGGCGCTACGACCCCCACTGGGACCCCTGGCTGGGAGAAGTCAAAACGGCTGGGGGGCTCTTAGATATGGCTCTGTGCCCACTGGGCAGGCCACCGGGGGCCGGCGCCCCTCGGGGCGGATGTGAGGCTGGGCGCCATCTGCCTGGACGTGTGGGTGCCTTGGCCCGGAGCCTCTTCCCGTCCGAGGGCCCAGCAGCCGAGCGCCTTGTGATGCTCAGATAACGGGGCCCGAGAAGCAGGGCTATGGGGAGGTGACACATCTTTCCCCTAAAGTGGCTCTCAGAGGCGGCCCTGACCTGCGGCAAGCCCATGGCACCCCAAACCGCGGGAGGCAAGGGCTGTGGGGAGCCCCCGCCACCCCTGCCCACCCAAGTCGTGGGCTCAGGAGCCAGGAACACAGGCCACCCCCCAGCGGATGGGGCAGCCCGACCGGGTCGAGGTACAGGACCCCCGGGAAGGGTCCCCTGCACCGCCTTGGTCACTCACAGGGGGGTCCCCACATTCTGAAGTCTCCAAACACTCAGGAACCTCACTCAGACCATAGGGACATCCGTCCACATCAGACCACCAACCCACAAGGGCTGAGAGCCCAGGCGCCGCACAGCAGGCCCGCTTCCCTGTTCCCAAGGCTGGGCTCACTTTGAGACCTGAGCTCTGCTGCCAGGAGGCCTTGGCCTTGGCCTTGGCCACAGCGCCCCCCTCCCTTCCCGCAGGCCTTGTGGGACCTCGGACTCCTATGGTGAGGTGTCTGGCCACCCCCACTTCCCCGCACAGCAGCCAGGGACCGGGAGGGCACAGGTGGCCCGAGGGGGTGTTCTGCTGGGCAGAGGGGCTGCCAGGTGGGGCTCGGCTAGGGAGCACCTGGAACCTGGTGGGCTGCCGGGGTCTCAGGCTGGGAGCAGGGAGCCCTGAGACCCGCCCTCCCCCTCTCCCCCTTCCCCGACGCTGTGGCTCCGTGACATGCACAGACGCTGATGCAGAGACTGACCCGCTGGAACGGGTGTGGGCGGGGGGTGGGCGCGATGCCCCACCAGGCCGGTGACACACGCGGCTGGGGCAGAGCAGGGGAACGGAAAAAGTGAGAGGCGACAGGCGGCAGGTGGCAGGGGCCGCCTTACGGGAAGGCGGATGCAAAGTGCTGAGTGTCGCTCTCGGTCTCACTTCTTATCTGAGCGCGGCTGCCAGGGCGGCCGGCACTGCCAGCACACCCGAGGCCACTTCCTTCCCTCCCTGATCTTTCATCTTAAAAAAATTTTTCCAGTATCAGTATGAGCTCGTGGTCTTTTAAACTTGCTCAGAGTGTGAATCAATTAGATTTTTCATGTTAATTTTGGCAGTTTTGATGCTCAGATTGCCCACTTGTCTCTTGACCGGACCCCAACCTGGTTCCGTGCTCCGGGGCCGAGTGTCTCCATCCCTCCTGCACACACCTGAGGGCTGGCGGCCGCCCAGGAGCCAGTTCACCCAGAGTCCGGGCGGGGCCCCTTCTCCTGCCACCCCGGGGCCTCCCTACCTTCAGCCATCAGGTCCAGCACAGTGAACCCCACGTGCTTCCCGTTTCTGCTGGTACCCCCGGGAGGTGTTGCACAGGTGGGGCTCAGGAGTGAAGGGCAAATGCTCCACTAAGTGCTAAGCAGCGGCTTCCCAGCATCCTCGCCCAGGGTGTAGTCAAGCTTTCCGAGTTGGCTGGTGAAGAGGTGTGGCTGTGATCTGCAGTTTCCTTATTTTGAGTGAAAATAAGCATCCTTTCCCTGTTTAAGGGATATGTGTGCACATAACATGTGGGAGGCATGTGCGTGAACAGTCCGTCATTTCTCTGGCTCGCTTTTCCATTGCAACTCTGACCTTGCTGTCTCCCCGACTTTAGACCTTTCTATAATTGGAGCGTTACCCTTCTGCGTGATATTGCAAATTCCTTCCCCAGTCTGCTCGTGATGATGTTTTTGATGTGCTACAGGGTTTTCCCCAATTTACACAGCTGAATTTCCCCATCTTCTCTTCCATGGCACCTAGGGTGAGCCGGCATCCCTGTGAAGGTCTGGTAGGTTTTTCTCCTGTGTCTCATAGGGTTGGGATTGATGCAAGCACAGGGTAGGAGGGATGTATCTACCTTACTATACTATACTTTCCAAATAGCTGTGCTGTCCCAGCACCACCTAGGAAGTCTATGGTTCCCCACTCATTGGCTCTCTTCCTGCCTTTTCATGTGCTAACGCCACTGTTTTAATGATCATCAGTATTAGATCTGATAAAGCTGCTCTTCTTTCACTTTCCTTTCCTGGTTTCCTTGGCTGTTACTTGCCTGTTTATTTTTCCAGATGAACTTTACGGTTGCAGAAATGTGGGTTTTCACAGGGATCGTATTAAATTTGTAGAATTAGGAAGAACTGACGTCTCGATGGCGTCGCGGCATCCTCCCCAGATCACCAGGCCACGCCGGTACTCTACTCTCCTGCTGGTTCGTGCTTTTCTCACTGAATCTACGCCTTGAACACAATCTTTTCTGTTGCTGTCATAGGCGGAATATTCGCTATCACTTTTTCTTCTAAGTGGTTACCGTTGGATGTACGGAAGCCATTTATTTCGGGATGTTAATCTTACAGCTGCTCCTGGACTAGATTTTCCTGTTGCCATAGCAGTTTCCCCACAGAACCTCCTGGGTTTTCCAGGCACAAAAGCCCGCGTCGTCTGCAAAATTCACCAGCAGTGTTCCCTCCAGTGTCCCAGACCCGGTGACTCTCCCTCTGCCTGGGTCAGTCTCCAGGATGGCAGGCACAGGGTGTGAGCTCGAGGGCTGAGGAGCTGGTGGGGGCTGCTGTGCTCCCTGCACCTGCGGGTTTGGACGAGGCTCACTGCGGGGGGGGAGGGGGCAAGGTTGGGGGTGTCTGTCACGGTAGTCAGGGACAAGAGCCGATGACCTGTGTGGTGGCAGTGCATCCCCTCCCTGGGGGACTGAACCATCATCCAGTTTGTAGAGGGGAAGGGACTGGGTTTCCCCACAGATGCCAGCCCCCCCAGCAGCCTGGCACCTGCTCACTCATAGCCTGCGGCAGCCCACTCGCTCGCCTGCCCACTCCATCCCCCCGCCGGCCTGGTGTGGGGACACGTGGGGCTGGGGCAGGACATTCAGGCACAGCTGCTCAGTTGGGGACGTCCTGTGCCAGGTTCGGGGGCAGGGGGTTACGGGACCCAGGGACGTGGAGCCTGAAGAGGGCTTCTGGGGGGCGGTGCCCGGTGGCCCCCTGAAGACGGAGGGGTTTCAGGCTGTGGGCGTGAGTGTGGTGGGGACGGAGAGGAGGGGCCTTGAAGGGCCAGTGTGTTTCTGGGATAGTGAGGGCCAGGCCGGGCAGGCTGGCGCATCCTACTTCTTCAGGCCGGTGTCCAATGAGTGAGCAGGAAAACTCGGCGCCATTTTTTTTTTTTTTTTTTTTGCGGTACGTGGGCCTCTCGCTGTTGTGGCCTCTCCCGCCGCGGAGCACAGGCTCCGGACGCGCAGGCTCGGCGGCCATGGCTCACGGGCCCAGCCGCTCCGCGGCATGTGGTATCTTCCCGGACTGGGGGCACGAACCTGTGTCCCCTGCATTGGCAGGCGGACTCTCAACCACTGCGCCACCAGGGAATCCCTCGGCGCCTTTCTTAGAGCTTTCATCACTCTTTAATTACAGTGTAACAGAGCAAGGAAGTGTGCGTGAACCCCTAGAAGGGACACGTGCCTCAGAGTCCCCCACACCCAGCTGCCCCGGACGTTGTGTGCAGGCCACAGGGAGTGGCGGCTCCGTCGGAGGGGTCCCTGCCGAGGGGGCCCCGCACCTGCCCCAGTGCCCTGGAGGGGGCCCGGCGGAGGCCCCTTTAAGTAGCACTGTGAATGGGCGCCAAGGAGAAGTGGGGATACACGGGGGACACCAGGGCCCCCAGGATGGCCTCGGCGGCGTGACTCCAGCTCCGCCAGCTCCCTTCATTGCCTGTTTCCTGGGCTGCATGACGGGCCTGGGCACACGTGAGGGTGGAGGGGCCCCACCGCCGCCAGGAGCTCTCTTCCAGGCCTGGGGGAACACGAGGCCCCAGGGGAGCCCTGACCTTGTGCATTTCCCCGTGCGCCCCACGAGGGATCCGTGCTGGACCTACCAGGCCGCTCCAAGGCGGAGTCTCCAACCAGGACCCGCGGGCCCCTATGTCCAGGCACCAGGCCCTCCTGGGAGGCAGCTGGCGTGTGTAGGAGGGAGGCTCTGGCCAGCTCAGCCTGAGACTGGGTCTGGAGTCCGGGGTGAGGCTCCTTCCCCCGCCCACGGAGCCGGGCAGGGCTGGCAGGTGCTGGCAGGGGTGGGCGTGGTCACCCTTGGACAGGCTCACCTCCTGGGCTGCCCTACCACTCTGTGCTCTTCCAGGGAAGGTGCCCCCCTGGCTCTTGGCGGAGGGTCTGAAGGACTCGGGCCAGCCGAGGAAGCCGGTCAGAGGGGCCAGGAGCAGTGTCCGTCCTCAGTCCTCAGAGGCCGGGGCCCCTGCGGGCTGTCTGCGGAAGCCCTGCGGCTTGGGGAGCCCGGCCTGCCCGGGAAAACGATGGTGGCGTACTCGGTCTGCTCCGGGACACAGGGGGCCGGGGGCTCCGGGGTCTTCTCTCGCCACTGGAAGTCCAGCTCCCCGTAGTCCACGGTGCACGCAGGCCCGGTGGAGGAGCCCTCCTTCTTGGGGAGAGAAGAAAGGACGGGTCGTCGGTCTCCGAGGGGCGCGCGCGCACACACACACGCACACATACACACACACACACACACACACACACACACACACACACACACACACACACACTCTCTCTCTCTCTCTCTCTCTCTCTCTCTCTCTCTCTCTCTCAAACGCGCGCGCACAGCAGGGCAGGGCTGGCCACCCAACCTCGGACACGCAGCGGTGGCGCGCGAGGGGCGTGGCTGCTCTGAGGCCGCCCCCCCCACCCCGGCAGTCGCCCCGCCCCCCCCGGGAGGTGCGGCCGAGGCAACGGCACCGCCAAGGGAAGGACGCTCACCGGAGGCTGGTCTTCGCTCCTGCGCGCGCAGCCCTCTGCAGAGAAGCACACGAGTCAGGGAGCCCCGAGGCCCTGCTGTCGTGGCGGGGGTCTCAGGGGTCCCTGGGAAGGGACCTGGGTTGTCTGGTCCCCAGGGCCCGCCTGGCTTCCAGGCCTCACGTGCGGCCCAGCCCAGTGCGCAGCGCCTGCTCGGCTGGCGCAGCACACACAGCGGGCGCATCATCAGTGATCCCCGCACGTTCTCAAAAATATTTAAAGGCGGAAAGAGCGATTCCCTGGAGAGATGACCTCCCACAGGGGCTTTGCTCTCAGCTGGGCTGCACCCCTACCCCACTCAAGGGGTGGGGTGTCCTCAGCGGTCTCCAGGCCTGCGGTGGCTGTGGCTTTCACCTTGGGCGCCCAGCGGTTAGAAGAGCTTTCAGTGTCCTGCAGCCTAAGGTGCAGCCTGAGGTGACTCAGCCTTGCGGGGGGGCTGCCCTCCCCACTCCCCTCCCTCACACCCCTCCTGAGAGCAGGCACAGGGGTTGTGAGGGGACCACAGACCCTGGGAAGCCCAGTCTGGCCCCTCCCTGTGGGGGGACATGGAGGGGGTAGGAGCAGGGGAGGGGTGAAGGGAGGGAGACTGTGGGCTGCGCCTGTGGGGACTGGCGCGGCCTTACCCCGAGTGGCCCAGAGGAAGACGGCTGCCAGGACCCAGGTCAGCAGCACCAGCAGCAGAGCTCCCAGCAGGACGCTTGTGACACGGGCGACCAGGCCCTGTAACTGGCCTTCGGTCCTGGGTGGGGGGCTGGGGCGCTCTGTGGGCAGCTCCAGGACTCCCTCTGCAGGGGCAACAGGACAGGAGTCAGAGCCGGGGACCCAGGGCCCTGCCCTCTGCGAGTCCTAGACCTGCGCTGACCAGTCTCGCCCCGGCCTGCACCCCGGCACAGCTTCCGAGCACGAGCTCATCCTGAGAGGCGCCTGCCACCGGCCTCTTCCTCGAGGACAAGTGGGTCTGGGGGTGCTTCCAGGCATGCAGAGCCAGGGCCGTGGGTCGCCGTGGTCCTGGGTGTGGGACAGAGCCCTGGAATGGAGCCTGGCAACCCCTGCCCACGATGCCCCATGGCTGAGGCTGCTCCTGCTGGCTGCCCAGACCCCGCCCTGCTCACCCATGCCCTCGGGTCTCCGACGCCCTCACCTGTCACCGTGAGCTCCGCAGGCCGGCTCTCGTTGATCTGCGTCTTGGGGGGCAGGTAGATGGCCCCACAGAAGTAGACGCCGCTGTCATTGCGCTGGGCGGCCATGATGCTCATGTGGAAGTGTCGCCCGCCGGGCAGCGGCGTGACGTGGAAGCGCCGGTCCCGGCCAGGCTGGCTGCGGTCCTCGGGGAAGGCGGCCAGCTTGTCCGTCTGGTTGCTGGGGCTCATGCGGTACCAGTTGAGGACGAAGTGCTCGGGCTTGCTGGAGAAGCTGCAGGTGAAGGTGGCGTTCGCCCCCTCGGGCACAGTGAGCCGGGCCGGGGAGAAGGTGAGGGGGCTCCAGGGCCTGCTGGGGGCATCTGAGGGGTGGAGAGAGGAGCAGTGGGCAGGTGTGCGGAAGGGGTATGGAGCCCGCCCACCAGACCCTCCCCGCCCACTCTCCCACGGCCTGTCGATGGGAAGGTTGTGCAGTGCTTCTGGGGACGGGTGCTCGCCTCTCACGGGCCGCTCCGGGGTGGGACTTTGTCCTTTGACTCTACTGAGACCTGGGGCCAGGCTGCGATCTGGCTCTGACCTCCAGGCCCTCGCTTTTCCCCCTCTGCAGTGGTGGTTTAAGGGCCTTCACCCTCTCCCTCCTTGAGTCCCAGTTGCCAGTCCCCACAGGCCTGACCCCCACGCTCCCTGCGCTGGGGGAGGGGGAGGGTAACTGGGAGGCCGGGCTGGGCTGGTGGGGGCGTCCCACGGAGAACCCAGCCCCGGCAGGCTCCAGCTCAGAACCAGCTCAGAGCTGGGAGCGCCCCCTCCACTCCCCCCGTGGGCACTGCTGACTGAGCGTGCCACGACTGCGGACTGGTGCCCAGAGGCCAGCGCGGACGAGCCTGGGCTCTGTCTGCAGGCCCCACCTGGGGATGCCCCGCCACGTGCAGGGGCCCGCCTCGCCGACACACACACGCAGCTCACGTTGGCACGCACACGCACGGGTGTGCACGCCCTCACACCCAGCTCGCTGGCTGGGGGGTTGGGGGTGGGGCAGCCCCTCCCAGGAGATGCCCAGCCGCACCCCACACAGAGTCCAGGCTGACGTGATGGCCCAGGTCGCAGGGAGGGGCCCCCGTTGGGACCCACATGTGGCCAAACCCACACCCGGTGCTTTAGCCCCTGCGGACGGCTCATGCTGGGAGCTTGCGCAGTGGCCCCTGATTTGCACACCGTGGCAGGCCTGAGGCTGCCCCCCAAGACCCAGCCCCCCTCAGCCCCCTGCCCGCTCCTCCAGGGAGGGGGACACCCCCAGCCCCTGTGGAGGGGCAGCTCTGTGCAGGGCTGGCGGTCGTCTTCGCATCTCTGTGGAGGCCCGTCCCACTGGCAAGGAGGGGCGGGGGCAGCGGGGAGGCCGGGGCGGCCTGAGGGCGGCCAGGCCTCCCCTCTCAGCCAGGCCCACTGCCCCGCGGGGCCCGCATCTGCTCCCCTGCCACCGCCCTGCCGCCGCTTCGGTACCTGCTGGACACAGATTTGGTCAAAGTCGCGCGGGGGTGATGGTGCACCGGATCCGAGAGTCCTGCTCTGCACAAGGCCCTTGGGCGCCCCCACCTCCGGGCTCCCACCCGCAGCGAGCCCGCATCTGGGTCCGGAGACCCAGGGCGCCTCACAGGTACCCCAGGAGCCGCTGTTCTGGGTGGTGCCCCCCAGACTGTGCTCCCAGCCGTCCTGTGTCCACGCCACCCCCCCTTTCCCACCTGCCAAGGCCTCGAGTGAGCCCCCTGGGGAGCCTCCCTTCCTGCACAGGCCCCTCCATCAGGGCCCCCGTGAGCGCCTGTGGGGACCTTTGCTGACGAGCCCTGCATGGATGGGGGCCCCGCTCGTCTTCAGTGCAGGCCCTCACCACCACCCCCATTCGCCAGCCTGAACTGGTGGCCATTTGAGTCTCTTGTCTACCTGCTTGCTCTCTGTGGGGCTCTCACAGAATCTGGACCTGAGTAGCTGGGACCCTGGGCTACGTAGGTCCCTGGCCTGGTTCTCTGCATGGCTTCCCTGCTGCCCCTCAGACCCCTACCCCAGCACAGCCCTACCTGGATGCCTGTCCCCCCCCGCCCCCCCTGGACCCTCACAGTGTGGGCAGAGGCAGGGGCTGGATGCAGCTGCTGGGGGGCCGGCCTGGGACACAGGTCAAGGGCAGTGTCCGTGGGGTAGTGTGGGAGGGGACAGCCCATCACCCGGGGCCGCTCGGGACCCAACACTGACCAGGAAGCACCCGCCTCCCCAAAGGCACAGGGTGCCTGGCTGTCAGGGGCTCCCGGCGGCCCGGCCAGCGTGCAGGGCCACAGGGGGGACCCTCACGGGGCGCTCAGAGGCCCCCCAGATGGAGAAAGATGGTTCCCTGGAACGAGAGCCCAGAAGCATCACGGGAAGCAGAGCAGAGGGAGTGTGGGGCCGGAGACCTCAGGGCTGAGATGGCGCTGGGAACAGGCGGGAGAGCCAGATGGGGCCTGGGCTCCTGTGTGACCCCCACCCCTCTACATCAGCCTTGGCCTGGGATGCTAACAGAGCTTCTTCCCGAGTCCTGGGGTCCCCTTTATCCCTGCAGGATGAATGTCTGTGCATCTTTTCTTATGTTGTTTGAGTAATTGAAAATTTAAATGTTGTCTATTTATGTAATAATGGAATGTCAGTGAGGGGTCTCCAGGCTTGTTTTTCTGTTTGGGGAGTGGGTTGAGGAGAGAGCCGCTGAGCCTCAGCAGGGTCAGGAGGGAGAGACCCTGGGGGGTGCCTGGGTGTGGGGCACACTGTGAGCACCAAGGTGGCACCGGCCCGGCTCCCGTGGAGGGAGGCCTGGCACGGGCTCAGGGCGGCCTTAGAGACCACATTTCACAGCTACCATCTAACACCTGATTTAGGCAACACCCACCAGTGGGTGCTGAAAGCATTGCCCAGCGGACTGCTGGGTCCCTACCTCAGGTCTCTGATTCATCCCGAAGGGAGAAGAGCACCTCTCCCCCCACCACCGTGCTTTGCAGTGGACCCAGAGGGAGCGACCCCGTACGACGGGTCTCCGATGGGTGCCCCAAGAAGGACCATCATGTCTGTGACCTCCCAGGTGGCAGGTGCTTGCACGCCTGGCCTGGCTCCTTCAGGAATGCCAGCAGCGGCAACAAAAGCAGAAACAGACAGGTGGGGCTACGTCAAGCTAAAAAGCTTCTGCACAGCAAAGGACACCATCAAAAAATGAAAAGGCAGCATAGTGAATGGGAGAAAATACTTGCAAATCAGATATCTGATAAGGGGTTGATATCCAAAGTATATAAAAAACTCTTACAACTTAATAGCAAAAAAACAAACAATCTGATTAAAAAGTGGGCAGAGGACCTGAAGAGACATTTTTCCAAAGAAGACATGCTGATGGCCAACAGACACATGAAAAGAGAGATGCTCAACATCACTGATCATCAGGGAAATGCAAGTAAAAACCACAATGAGGTATCACCTCACGCCCGTCGGAATGGCCTCGTCAAGAAGTCTAGAGATAAAAAAAAAAAAAAAAAAAAAAAAAAGAAGTCTAGAGATAACAAGTGGTGAAGAAGACATGGAGAAAAGGGAATGGAAACTGGCACAGATGCTGTTGGAACAGTACGGAGGTTCCTTAAAAACTAAACACAGAACTACCATGTGATCCAGCAATTTCACTTCTTAGTATTGTCTGAAGAAAATGAAAACATTAATTTAAAAGATATATACACCCCAATGTTCACTGCAGCACTATTTACAATTGCCGAGATACAGAAGCGACCTCAGTGCCCATCGACAGAGGAATGGATAAAGAAGATGTGGTATATATACAATGGGATACTACTCAGCCATAAAAGAGAATGAAATCTTGCCACTTGAGACAGCTTGGATGGACCTAGAGAATATTTATCTTTCTCTGCCTGAAGTAAGTCAGGCAGAGAAAGACAAATGCTGTATGATTTCACTTATATGTGGAATCTAAAAAAAACCCAAAAAAACAAAACGAGACAAAAACTGAGCTCATGGATATAGAGAACAGATCGGCAGTTTCCAGAGGTAGGGGCTGGGGAAATGGGTGAAGGTGGTCAAAAGGTACAAACTTCCAGGCATAAAATAAATAAGTCCTTGGGGTGTGATGTGCGGCATGGTGACTAGAGTTAATAATTCTGTGTTGCGTATTTGAAAGTAGCTAGGAAAGTGGATCTTGATGGTTCTTTTCACAAGAAAAAAATCTGGTAACTGTATATGGTGATGATATTAGCTGGGCCTACTGAGGTGATCATTTTGGAATATATACAAATACAAATACACTGTATGCCTGAAACTAATATAATGCTATGCCGATTACACCTCAAAAACTCCTAATTCTAAGGATTTCCATATCTAAAATAAAATTGAGATTCGATTAAAAACAAACAAACAAACAAAAATGCCTGCTGTAGGTCAGAGGAGGCTGAGGACAGTGGCGTCCGGCTGAAGCTGAGGGTCTGGACTCGGCTCCGTCAGGGAAAGAGCCCAGCCAGACGGCAGGCTCGGGACGCAAGGGCATCTGATCTGTGGGACTGCGTCAGCCACCATCCCGGGCGTTAGGAGAGTCTGTGACTAACGCTCAGGTGACCAGCAGTGCACGGATGGAGAGGGCTGTGGGCTGCGCCGGCCCCCAAATACCCGCGTTCAGCAGCACCCTGGAATGTGACCTTATTGGGAACAGGGTCTTTGCTGATGTGATCCGTTGAGATGAGGTGTGGGGTTGGCGGCCCCTAACCCGACACGACCGTGTCCTTACTGGGGAAAAGGGGATGCGTGGACAGCTCCACACACGGGAGGACGCCGTGTGACACAGAGCAGAGCTGGGGTGACGTGTCCACAGGCCGAGGGACACCAAGCATCGTCACCACCGCCTGCAGCTGGGAGAGGCCTGGAACCACGTCTTACTCGCAGCCTGGGGAGGAAGGGACCCCGTGACACCGAGGTCCGACTTTCAGCCTCCAGAACCGCCGGCCCATAAGCTTCTGTGGTTCCAGCCGCTCGCCTGGTGTGGGAGTTTGCTACGGCAGCCCCAGCAAACTAACACAGAAAGCCAATGTGCCAGGGTTACCAAATTGAAGACTCTGGGTGAGGGTGTTCACTGCTGTGTTTCGGTAACTTTTCTGTATCTTTCAAATATTTTTCAAGTTTGTACGTTGAAAAAAATAACACATATCTGACTTAAAAAAATGTGTCATAGGCTGGGCCAGACAGTTCTTATAAGATCGAATTCTCATGACGCTATAAAGCAGGCATTATTATCAGCAAACTGCAGGTGGGAAAACTGCAGCTCAGAGAGGTTAAGGGACCTGCCTGAGGGCACAAAGCTCACCAGTGTCGGCTTCAGCTGGAACTCAAGGCCGGCCCCTTTCACGTTTTGATTTTCCCCTGCTTTGGGAAGGGGCCCTGGTGGGGAGTGGGTGGCGAGGGCAAGTCACAGCGCCTCCCGAACCCCCGGGCCTTGGTTCCTCCTCCCGGGATGACACGCACCCTGTCTCCACCCACACCCCGTCTCCACCGCATGCCGTGCCTGGGCTCCGCAAGCCTCCGCACAGGGCACCTTTTGGCCACAGGCTCTTGGACCACTGACTGCAGCCGTGAGTTTCCTCCGTCCATCCTGAGAGCGAGGCCAGGTGTGGGGAAAAAGCAGGGCGACCTGGGCGCTGAGCAGGTGCTGAGCAGGCCCGGCTAGGCAGAGACAACTGAGGGCCTCTGGGCACAGAATCCAAGACTGGCTGCCAGTGGGGGTCAGGCAGCCTCACCTCGGCTTGGCCCTTCTAGGGCCCTTGACCCCTGAGCCCAGCGAGGTCTAGAGGACAGGCCCTAGGTCTGGCTGGGGAACCCTTCCCATCAGGGCAGCACCGGGCGCAGTGGCTGAGGGCAGGGCAGCCAGGAGGGGCCTCTCCCTGAGCACCGCTTTGGCCATGGGCCTGCAGGGCCTGCCTAGGGGACAGCCCGTACTGAGGGGCTTGGGGCCGGGACCCTCTCCAGAACCTGCTGTGGACGCTCCCGGATGTGCCCGGGCACTGTGCTCCAGGGCAGCTCGTCCAGAGGCCCAGGTGGGGCTCATCCCAGGCCCACGATGGGATGGGTCTTTACTGGAACTGTTGCACTTTTGACATAATTGGAGAAACATCTCCAGGCCACCCAGCCTGTGCCCTCATGGAACCAGTCAGTCCCTTCCCCCCAGGAAAACACAAGTGGGGCCGAGGTCTGGGGCTCTGGCCGCCCAGCCCTTTCATCCTACGGAGAGGGCCATGAGCTTGCCCGTCCCTCGGGACTCCCAGGAAGAGGTGGGATACTCCTGCCTGCTCACAAGCAAGGAAGGGACTCACCACCAGGTGAGGGGAGTGGGTTAGGAGCCAGAGCCCAGAGAGGGCCCTTCACCTGCCCAAAGCCACACAGCGCCCTGCCAGGGGCCGTGCTGGGCCTCAGGGGCTTGGTTCCCCCCACACCCCCGCCAGAGACTGAGAACCGGAGGTCTTTGCCCAGCCTGACCCCCCGCCACCCAGCCCCGACCCACATACCTAGGAGCCATCCTGGCTGCCAGCCCAGCTGCAGCACGGCCCAGACGAGTGGCCACAGTGCCCGCGGGGTCCCCATGCCCGGAGCGCCAGCCCGCCCGGCATGCTGTCTCCTCCACTGCTTGCAGAAGTGCAGGAGGAAAGGAACGTGTCCGGGTCAGGTCGCAGGGCCACGCCCCAAGCCCCTGCCCCCCCTTCCTCCTCCTGCCCTTGGGCAGGGAGCTGGTGGGAGGGAGAGAGATGCTCTGCACAGAGACGAGGTGAGAGAGAGGGAGAGAGAAACAGAGAGACGAGGCAGGTGGAGGGGGAGGTGGGTTTGGCCCCCTTCCTCCCACTGCGGGGGAGGGGCGTCTCCATCCCGGGCATTCTTGTCTCTGTATTTGTTGTTGACTCTTCCGGAGCCTGTGGGTCCGCTGGGAGGGGGTGCAGGGTCTTCTCTGCTCCCCTTCCCCAGCCGTCCCTCTGCCCTCTCTGGTCTTAGGTCCCTGGAGCCACAGTGTTTGAAGCACCACAGGCACCACCAGGCCTCTACTGCCCGCCCCCGCCACCCGGCGGGCTGTGGGCAGTGGTCACACTGCTGCCCCCAGTGGGCAGTGAGGGTCTGGGGCCTTTCCTCCAGGCCCACCTAAGACCCTTTCCCTTTTGTCCTACCCAGGGTCCTGGGCCCCTCCCTGCCCCCATGGTGGCCCTGCTAGCCCTGTGCTGAGGGGCGTCGGGGCTGGGGGCGGCCGCGTTTCCAGATCTTTCCACTATCAGCAGCTTCCTGAGCCCCTCCAGTGCCGGGGCTTGACAGGTAATGCAGACCTCACCTTCCAGGACTGACTTGCCTCAGGCTGGGGGAGGTCCTGGGGTCCGTGACCCGCCTCCCCCCCCCCCCCCGCCCCCGCACAGCCGGAACATTTGTGAAGTGATTGCATTATTCACCGCATTTCGCTCTAAGCGTTTTGTTCTAATGAATGGAAAACAGGAAAAATGAAACTGCTGATATTAGTGGCGCAATGTGTAGGTCTCGTCGGCTAAGATGACAGAGACTGAAACCGCCCGACAGCTGCTGTTCAGCTCCGGCTCTGAGACACTCAGGGTTCGCTGTGAAGGGAAAACATTAAAGAAAGCTGAAACGGTGGGAAAAGAGCATCAAAGACGATGTCTCGGGCGCACCGCTGGCGGAGGAGGCTTCAGCGGCAAACAGAGGGCCACTCCCCAAGCCTCAGCTGCTGAGGCCCCAGCACGGCGAGGCCTGGAGCGTGGGAGGGGTCCCTGCCGACCAGGTGCGCTCCGAGAGCGTCGAGCGTCGGGGGGCAAGCTGGCCAGATGGCTCAGGTGGCTGGTATGGGAGAGAGTGGCCGCAGCTGACCCCTGTGACACCCCATGCCGACAGGCATCTCCTGGCAAACCCTCCCCCCTGGCCTCCCCTCGGGGGGCTGCAGCCCTGGGGGGGGGGCTCCTGTCAGCCCAGGGCCTCCAGGCACCCAGCACTCTGCTCGCTGCTGACCCTGTCCCCGTGAGGCATGTGGCACTCACACTGGGGCCCTGAGGCTCTGTTCTGGGGGACTCAGCTCTTCTCTGAGGACCAGGGCTGGACGAGGCTGGGCTGGAGGGTGGGGGTGTGCTCTGAGCTGGGAGGTGTTGTCCGACCCTGGGGGGGGTCTCCTCACTACCCCTCACCTCAGTTCCATCTGCGAGAGCTCAGACTGTGTCCACAAAGGGCGATGCAGGCCCTTCCTCACCCGCCCACCTCTCTCCCTCACCCTCTGTCCCTCCCCCTTCTCCCCCTTCCTTTCCTCTCCCCGCTTCCCTTCCTCTCTCCCTTTCCCTTCCTCTCCCCCCTTGCCTTCCTCTCCCCCCCATTCCCTTCCTCTCCCCCCCATTCCCTTCCTCTCCCCCCCATTCTCTTCCTCTCCCCCCTTCCCTTCCTCTCCCCCCTTCCCTTCCTCTCCCCCTTCCCTTCCTCTCCCCCCCATTCCCTTCCTCTCCCCCCATTCTCTTCCTCTCCCCCCTTCCCTTCCTCTCCCCCTTCCCTTCCTCTCCTCCCCATTCCCTTCCTCTCCCCCCATTCTCTTCCTCTCCCCCCTTCCCTTCTTCTCCCCCCTTCCCTTCCTCTACCCCCATTCCTTTCCTCTCCCCCTTCCCTTCCTCTCCCCCCATTCTCTTCCTCTCCCCCCTTCCCTTCCTCTCCCCTCTTCCCTTCCTCTCCCCCCTTCCCTTCCTCTCCCCCTTCCCTTCCTCTCCTCCCCATTCCTTTCCTCTCCCCCTTCCCTTCCTCTCCCCCCATTCTCTTCCTCTCCCCCCTTCCCTTCCCCTCCCCTCTTCCCTTCCTCTCCCCTTCCCTTCCCCTCCCCTCTTCCCTTCCTCTCCCCCCTTCCCTTCCTCTCCCCCCTTCCCTTCCTCTCCCCCCTTCCCTTCCTCTCCCCCCCATTCCTTTCCTCTCCCCCTTCCCTTCCTCTACCCCCATTCTCTTCCTCTCCCCCTTCCCTTCCTCTCCCCCTTCCCTTCCTCTCCCCCTTCCCTTCCTCTCCCCCCCATTCTCTTCCTCTCCCCCCTTCCCTTCCTCTCCTCCCCATTCCCTTCCTCTCCCCCCATTCTCTTCCTCTCCCCCCTTCCCTTCTTCTCCCCCCTTCCCTTCCTCTCCCCCCATTCCCTTCCTCTCCCCCTTTCCCTTCCTCTCCTCCCCATTCCCTTCCTCTCCCCCCATTCTCTTCCTCTCCCCCCTTCCCTTCCTCTCCCCCTTCCCTTCCTCTCCCCCTTCCCTTCCTCTCCCCCCCATTCTCTTCCTCTCCCCCCTTCCCTTCCTCTCCTCCCCATTCCCTTCCTCTCCCCCCATTCCCTTCCTCTCCCCCTCTTCCCTTCCTCTTCCCCCTTCCCTTCCTCTCCCCAATTCCCTTCCTCTCCCCCTTCCCTTCCTCTCCCCCCATTCCCTTCCTCTCCCCCTCTTCCCTTCCTCTTCCCCCTTCCCTTCCTCTCCCCCCTTCCCTTCCTCTCCCCCCTTCCCTTCCTCTCCCCTCTTCTCTTCCTCTCCCCTCTTCTCTTCCTCTCACCCCCATTCCCTTCCTCTCTCCCCATTCCCTTCCTCCCCCCATTCCCTTCCTCTCCCCCTCTTCCCTTCCTCTCCCCCCTTCCCTTCCTCTCCCCACTTCCCTTCCTCTCCCCCCTTCCTTTCCTCTCCCCCCTTCTCTTCCTCTCCCCCCTTCTCTTCCTCTCCCCCCATTCCCTTCCTCTCCCCCCTTCCCTTCCTCTCCCCCCATTCCCTTCCTCTCCCCCTCTTCCCTTCCTCTCCCCCCTTCCCTTCCTCTCCCCTCTTCTCTTCCTCTCCCCTCTTCTCTTCCTCTCACCCCCATTCCCTTCCTCTCTCCCCATTCCCTTCCTCCCCCCTTCCCTTCCTCTCCCCCTCTTCCCTTCCTCTCCCCCTTCCCTTCCTCTCCCCACTTCCCTTCCTCTCCCCCCTTCCTTTCCTCTCCCCCCTTCTCTTCCTCTCCCCCCATTCCCTTCCTCTCCCCCCTTCCCTTCCTCTCCCCCTTCCCTTCCTCTCCCCACTTCCCTTCCTCTCCCCCTTCCCTTCCTCTCCCCTCTTCTCTTCCTCTCACCCCCATTCCCTTCCTCTCTCCCCATTCCCTTCCTCCCCCTTCCCTTCCTCTCCCCACTTCCCTTCCTCTCCCTCCTTCCCTTCCTCTCCCCCTTCCCTTCCTCTCCCCCTTCCCTTCCTCTCCCCATTCCCTTCCTCCCCCCTTCCCTTCCTCTCCCCCTCTTCCCTTCCTCTCCCCCCTTCCCTTCCTCTCCCCTCTTCTCTTCCTCTCACCCCCATTCCCTTCCTCTCTCCCCATTCCCTTCCTCCCCCCTTCCCTTCCTCTCCCCACTTCCCTTCCTCTCCCCCCTTCCTTTCCTCTCCCCCCATTCTCTTCCTCTCCCCCCATTCCCTTCCTCTCCCCCCATTCCCTTCCTCTCCCCCCATTCCCTTCCTCTCCCCTCCTGATTTTCCCCTCCCTCCGGCCTCTTAACCCCTGCCCCGCTGACACCCCTGGGACTGTGGGCTGGGGGGGGGGACCCAGACTCAGGAGGCTGAAAGGGGCCCAGAGACTGTGGAGGTGGGGAGGGGGTGCACATGGCCTGGGGTCGGCAGGACCAGCAGAGCAACTGGGTCAGAGCCAGGGAGGGACGCAGGCAAGTGAGGGATGGGGTAGGAGCCCCAGAGCCTCCGGGGTGCTGGCCCCCCAAAGTCAGCTCCCCCGTGCTTATCAGCTCACTCTCCCCCAAACACCCCCATCCAAACACATGCTGTCACACCAAACACACACCGTCCCCCCAACACACACCGTCCCCCACACACACACAGTCCCCCCCCCACACACTGTGCCCACCACACACACCGTGCCCACCCCACACACTGTGCCCACCTGTCCCCCTCCCTCACCATCCTTCATTAGGGACAGAATAGGCTCCCTGGATGGAGGGAAGAGGGAAGGTCAGGGCTCCATCTGTCTCCTTTCTGTGTCCCCTGATGTTTGGCCCTGTCCTCTCTGTCCTGCGTCCTTATTTCACCCCTTCAGGTTTGGGAGATTCCAGCCGGGGTCCCAACCAGGGCCTCCGTTCCCCTGGTCCCACCTATTACCCTCTCACATGACCAGGCGCTGCACTGGGTTCATCAGAGCCAACAGGGGACCCCCAGTTCAGTGGGCTTTCCAGTGACGACAGCTGTGTGTCGTTGTCATTGAGGTGATCGCGGGTGTGCTCCCAGTTGTGAGGATAACAGAGCTGGCTCTGCACGTGGGGCCGAGTCTCTCTCTGTGATAACATTTTGCACAACTGCCATCTGCTATTACAACCAGGATGCTGCCATGGGTACGGCCCAGCAGAGGAGTGCAGAGGGCCTTGTTTTAGTTCACTGACCTGTGTGTGTTTAGTGCTGTACGATGTAGCCATGTGACAGCCCTGGCATCCAGCCCTCTGAGATGATGCCAAGGTCTGTCACCACGGGACACCCTGTGCCTCTCTGAGCCACACCCATCTCCCTTCCGCTCTCACCCTGCATCCACTGGTCCATCCTCCAGCATATACTTTTGTCTCCACAAAGCACACAGTGGGATGGCCCGGCAGTGGCCTGCGGGGTGGGTCTCTCATGCTGCACGATCCCATGGACAGTGGTCCACGCATGCGTTTGTCTCCACTGGGATCGTCGCTGTGCCCGCATGTGCTCCGTGGCAGGTGGCACACTTGGCTCTTCTCCGCTGAGGTGCACTGGGTGGATCTAGTTTGGGGTGGTCCCGCTGGGAGGATCCCATGTGCAGGGCCTGGGTGAGCAGCAGCTTTGGTCCTGGGATCCGTGGGTGGCTGGGTGCAAGGTGCTGCGGGGGGTGTGTTCTGTGTCTGCGGGGCACCCCACCTCTACCCAGTCCATCAGGCTGCCGGCTGCTTCCTGCCCGACCAACTGCAGAAGCCCAGGGACCAGCAGTGAAGGAAGCCAGCGGCCCAGAAGGTTCTCAGCAAAGCGGGCACTGAGGACGCAGGGTCTAGCTCTTAGGAGCCTGGGGAAATTTCCCTACTTGGGCCACCCACCCTTCTACCTTGAGAAGAGGGGCCCGAGAGTTTCCAGGTGTGCCGGCCGAGGTGACACGCACAGCCGGACAGGAGCGGAGGGAGAGTGGGGGAGAGGGGGCTCCCGTGCTCCTGAGGCACCACCAGAGCCGGAGGGACGTTTCCATTCACAGGAGAAACACAGCAAGTGGGAGGATCATCCTGAAACTGCTTCCGAGGGGCTGGAGGGTGGTGGTGTCAGTGACCTCTGACCCAGACTGGGAGGAGCACAGTGGAAATGATGCCCCACAGCCCGGGAGGGCGGTGGATTCACAGCTAGTCTGAGGTTGGAACAGGAAATGGTTAATAGTGATTGCAAATACAAACTTTCTGCTCTATCCTGTTTCTGAAGCATTTCCCAGAAGTTAAAAAAGAGCGCCTAATTTATCTGCCCAATTTAAGAATCAAATTAAAAAATAGGGACAAAATATTTTCACCATTTATTGTACACAAGAATAATAGTTGGCTTGTTTGTTAAGGTGGTGGGTTCCCAGATTTCTTACCCCCTCATTTCTAAACTTTCTAGAATGCTGTTGGGAGTTTAAATGCAAATTTATATTTTAAATTTCCAAAAGTGTGTGTTTGGGTGTATGTGTTCATGTGTGTGTGTGTGTGTAGGTTTGTAGGCGTGTGTGTATTCATGTGCAGGTATGTGTATGGTGTGTGTTCATGCCTGTATAGGTGTTCATGTGTTTATGTGTTTTGTGTGTGGTGTGTGTTCACCGGTACCTGTTCCTGTGTGTGCATGTGCTTATACATGGGTTGGTATTTGTATATGTGTATATGTGTGTGGTGTGTTTGTGTGTGCATAGGTATGTGTGTGTGTTCATGTGTGTGTAGTACACGTGTGTGAACACTTCCCTGGCCTATCCCACTGGGTGTCATTCACGCTTCTTGCTGGCTGGTCGCCCAGGCAGCTGAGGTGCTGCCCCGCGGGCTCCAGTGCCAGACTGACCTGGGTGGACGTGCAGCCGCCCCCGTGGGCATGCAAGAGCTGCTGCCCTCTGGGCAGGCTGTCCTCAACTTGGAGGGCCGGGTCCCCTCTGCGCAGCCTGTGTCGGCTCACCCCGAAGGTGCCCCCTCGCCTGCGTCCCTTGTCCGTCCCCTCTGTTGCCCGATGCCACGGCTCCTTCCGGGACCTGGCGGAGGTGCCGGCCCCTCGCTCGGCAGCAGCTGGGCTGGACGCTGGAACTTGGGATGGCGGGAAGCGCCTTTAGGAACAGAACCGGCTGGGTGGGGGCTGCTGTCCCGGCTGCTGGCCAGGACCCCCTCCTGCTGCCTGCAGGCCCCGGACACACACCTCGACGGCATGCTTGGGCTCGGGCCTCCCGGGGGGCCACACGGCCTGGGGTTCGGGGAGTGGCCCATGTTCCTGAAGCTGCACCCCCTCTGCTGAGGTCTGGGGGGCTGAGGTGAGCCCAGCACGAGCTGAGCACCACGCTTCTGCCCAAGTCTCTCTTCTTGTCTGTCTGTCTGCCTGTCTGTCTCAACCTCTCCTGTCCAGACACACAAGGTGGGGCCCTGTTGACAGAGCAAAACCAATCAGCCGGCTGGCCTCGTGCTGGACCCAGCGACCCCTTGACCGGGACCTGGCTGCCAGCTTTGAGGCCTCCCTGCTGTGCGGTCCTGCCTCTGCCACCCTCCCCCTCCCCACCCCCGGTCCAAATGGGGCAGTTCCCTCGTCCAGGGTCGCAGTGAGGGGCTTCAGGGGAGCCAGCCAGGCGAAGAGGGTGACAGACACTCCTGCGGGAGACTGTCCTCGTGTCTCACCTGGGCTGCGGAAGGTCTGCTTTCACATGCTCCACCTGGAAGCCCCCAGTGTGAGGGCTGCCCCTGCCCTACGATCAGGGCAGTGAGTGTGAGGGGGGAGGCCGGAGAGTGTCCATGGGGAGAGGGGCCTCGGCGTCTCCCTCAGGGGGGCGATCGTATAGAAATGGTACTGGTTTCCTGACACCGTTCTCCACCCATACCCCACCCCGGACTGGGGTCATCAGTGCCCCAGGGAGGCTGTAATAGGTTAGAAGGTGGAGGGCAGCGTAGAGGCAGAGGGCGTGGCTACGAGCCTTGTTCATAGAGCCTGTCCTTAGCGGTGCCAGCGTCCTCGCACCGGCTCCGAGGAAGGGCTTCTCCCACCCCACCTACGGGCTGCACAGTCACACAGCCGGACCCGTGGTTCCAGGACACGCCGCACAACCCAGGAATCACGTACGGAGTGGTGCGTGCGTTTTGCTTCGCCCATCGTTTCTCTGGTCAAAAGGAAAAGGAGGGGATATTTATGCCTGAAGAATTTGTTAGCTGACCCTGTAAGTAGTTTTTGCAGGGGGCTTGGCTCGTGGGTTTGGGGAGCACATAAATGGGCAGACGGATAGAGGTACGTGGAGGCTGACTTCCCCGGGGTCTGCACCTGGGCCTTTGGATCAGGCTCTGGGCCAGACTGAGGAGGTCCTGAGAAAGGTTGGAGGCGACAGGCTCCTTCCATTTTGAAAGGGTCCGTCTCATCACCCAAAGGTTATTTTCCAGGGCAGGGGGTGGTGAGTTATGATTCCAAGACTCTCCCCCAGAGTCAGAGACAGTTGGTGGTCTCGGAGCGGAGAGGCCTGCAGGGTGGCCTGGTGTACAGGGCTGTGGTCCGGTCTGGGCAGAGCGAGGGTGCCCACACCCAGCACGGTGTAGGCACAGCCAGGGCCGCTGTGCCTGGAGGTGCTACCAGAGAGGGAGAGCTCGGTGGGGGCTCCTTGGGCCAGGGCTACAGCCATCCCCTCAGCCCCCTGCACAGGCATGTGACAGGACAGCATGGGTGCCCACATACACACAATGGCCCCGGACTGACCAGCAAAATTCAGGACCTTAGAATTACTATGATTGGCTGGATGATAACCAAAAAACTCCCAGAAAATGGCTGCTAGAAGTTTATTTCTCTCTTGAAGAAGAACTCCAGAGGTAGGCGACCCTGAAGTGGTATCGTGACTCCAACTGCCCTCAAGGATTCAGGGTCTCAGCATGTGGTTTCCATCTGCAAGGTCACCTCATGGTCTAAGGTGGCTGCAGGAGTGCCAGCCATCACCTCTGCACTGATGAACAGAGAAGGTGGAAGTGGAATGGGAAAAGCTGGACTTCCCCTGGTTACCTGGTCCCATATTACAGAACCTTCCCCAAAGCACATTCCAATAATTTCCTGTTCTATCTCATTGTCACACTTAGCTGCAAGGAAGAAAGATGTCATCCAGTTGAAAGAGAGCCAAAAGGAAGTTTGAGAAATGAACAAGTCACTTGACAGGATCAGCTGTAGTCTGGACACAGACGAGGAGAGAATCAAGGAACTGGGAGAAAAATGAGAAGAAACTGCTCAGCATGCAGGGTACAGAGGCAGAGTCACGAGACAGGTGGATATAGGGAGGAGGCCCACAGGGAGGTGAACAGGCCATGGGCAGAGCATTCACTGGGGGCGAAGGCTGTGCTAAGTCTGCGCCTTGGAATTTCTAGGTGGGTCTGGGCATGAACAGGCTGCAGGAAAGGTCCGCAAGGCCCGCTCCCAGCAGGGGTGGATGCAGCGATTCTTGAACCTGGAGCCGGCTGCCCGGCAGGTGCCGTAGCCCTCGGCAGGGGACACAGAGCAGGCAGCTCGCTGCTGTGGGCACTGCCGCTTGCCCAGAGGCCCAGAGGCAGGGTCCACGACCCTCATTCCGGGAGGGGTGCTCCGGATGAGGCCCGCTCTGGCCTGGGAGCTGCCGAACGGCCTGGGGGAGCATCCTTTCCCGCCAGCCGTGGCGCTGGGGGACTTGCTGGCTGCTGAGCACCGTCCCGACAGTCCATGTCCCTGTTTCACTTGGTCAGAGCTTTTCCTCTCGTCAACATGAGCTGCCGATTCACAGCCTCGGACCCACGGAGAAACCCGCTTCCGTGGCACTGGGCCGGCCAGCTCCTCGGCGGAGCCACGCTGCCCAGTGGACAGGGCGCTGGGTGCCGCCTCCCCTGGGAGCTCGCTTGAGCCCTCCCCCCACCGCCCCGGGCTCAGGCCCCTCCCGGCTCTGCTCAACCCTCGAGCCTCGGCTGGCTCTTTCCTCGAGCCATGTCGCCCTCGCACCTTCACCAAGTACTGGACACACGGGGTGGGGGTGGGGGGGCGAAGCTGGCCCACAGACAGCGCAGGAGCCAGACGCATGCGCACAAGACGCGGGGCGGAGCTTCCTCTCAGGGGAGGCGCAAAGCCCCCAAACAGGCTGCATCTCGGGTGGAGCGGCCAGGGCTCCCAGCGCCGGTGCCCCTGCCGGGAGGGGATTGCTGGCGGCGGGTATGGGGCACGCAGACAGCTTTGGGGGCCGGCTCCTTCAGGTCCTGAGCTAAGACTTTAGAGTAATTTGTGAAGCTGTGCATTACCTTTAAGGCATTTTTACGTAAATGTACATTTCTAGCCAATAAAAAGTATGAAGAAAGGAAAAGACTTGGGAGGGACTTCCCTGGCGCTCCAGTGGTTAGGACTCCACGCTTCCACTGCAGGGGACGCGGGTTCCATCCGTGCTCGGGGAACTAAGACCCCGTAAGCTGCGTGCGTGGCGCAGCTGAACAAACACCAAAAAAAAAAAAAAAAAAATTAAAGAAAGAAAAAGAAAAGTCATGGGAAAATTTGCAACGATACATGTTCAGTAAAGTTCCTTAAGCTTTGTTTGTAATGGCAAAGACTTAGCACCGTGGTCAAGGACAGAGGCCGGGCAGGTAGATCATGCCCCAGCCACAGACTGGAAAATATCAGATATTTAGAAGAATGGGCATCACCGTCCATGCTACGCTGTGGGTAAAAGAAGCAGGCCTTAGGATAATATGTTCAGTAAGATTTCCTATTTGTGAAAAATAATTATGGAAATGTATATGTGCATAGGCACCGAAAATACGTGGATGTCAGCACCACAATGATGACTATGGGCGATTTTTATCGTATTGTAGTTTGTCCTTTTTATGTTTCTGATTTTTCCTAAAATGAAAATCCACTGCTTGTGTAATAAAAAATACGCAAAAGGGTCAGAAAAAAAGGCCTATTTCTCATTTCTCTGAGACAAATCCGGTTGCTATGGAGACGAGACGGTTGTCAAGGCGGCAATTGGTCGGTGCCGGAGGCGGGTGGGCGCTCGCTAGGAACCGCAGCCAGCGCAGCCCTCAGACCGCACTGGGGAGCCCAGCGCCAGCATGGACGGCGTGGATGTGTGGGCCACCACCTTGGCCCAGCTGATGGCCAAGAGGAAGCCCCAGGACACCTGGGAGCTGGTCCCCGAGGAGAACCTGGCCTCAGGGCACCTGGACAGCAGCGGTTTCCAGTACCGGCTGCGGGGGCTCTCGAGGTGCGGCTGAGGGGGGGGTCTCCTGTGGGGTCCTGGGAGGGAGGGGCCGAAGCTACTTAACCACTGGCTAGGCTGGGTGTGGCCTGGCCGGTGAGGAAGGCGGCGGGGGGTCCGTGTGTCTGCCTGGCCTTGGCACCCAACAGGTGGGTGGGTGGGTCGGGTGTTGCTCCTCCCTTCCGGGAAGTGGGGGTGTTGGGGGAGCAGTCTGTTCATTGCCTTTCAGCACAGGCCAGCTGAGGCCCTGCCTGGCAGTGTCGGCACTGCCAGGCCAGTTGGGGCCCTGCCAAGGGGCAGCTGGCGTGGTGATGCTGCCCCTGCGTGGAGGACTTTGCTTGTTCACTGCAGCATATCCTCGTTTCTGTGGCAGCGCTGACAGCGGGAGCAGGGTGTGGGCAGGCACCCGGTCGCCGCTCGGCCCTGCGCTGCAGGGAGGCCTGAGGGGATGGAAGAAGGGGGTACGGGCCCCAGAGGAAGGAGGATGTCCCCGGCCTGGGCTGTGGCCGAGTGCGGGCCGCGTCACGAGCCCCCGGGACCATGGGTCACCACGTGAGCCTCGCTCTTCCTCGTGATGCCAGCTGCCGTCAGAGCAGCCAGGACGGGCCAGACCTGCAGGGGCCCTGCCCAGCCAGGCAGCCTGGTCCCCCAGGGGCCAGCTGGGAGGGGGCTGGGGGGAGAGGGGACCTCGCAGACCAGTCCCGCCCCAGTTCCCCAGCGTCCGAAATCCCTGGAGTCAGGTGTGCGCTGGGATGCCGGCTTTCCCAGGTGTCAGGAAGTAACAGCCTTTGGCGCGTCTGAGGGGCCCCTTCCAACCCGGTACTGTTCCCACGGCCCCACAGAGGAGCCGCTCTACACAGGTGGGACGAGGACCCTGAGTACATCTTGGTTTTCTGTTTTCACGGACAGAAATGCCAGCTGGTGGGATGGTCACTAGGGCAGACCCACCTCTCCACGTGCAGCCACTGGCCACGTGTAGCCATGACACGCTCATTAATTAACAATTAATGGAGGAAGTTCAGTCCCCAGGGCACCATCCGTGTCTAGGTGCTCCCCGGCCACGTGTGCTGGAGGCTGCATGCGGGGGCGCAGTGGGGACAAGCCCACCATCAGGGGAAGTTCCGGTGAGGGTCAGAGGGTCACTCACCTGTGACCTGACAGTCTGGAAACAGAAGGACACAGGGCCTTCAGCCTCCGGAGCGGCACCCTCACCGCTCTCCTCACGCTCCTCTGCCCGCCCCCAGCCTCCCCATCGCCTCTCTCCCGTGGGGTGGGCTCCCCAGGTCCTTTCTGCAGCCCCCCGCCCCCTCACTGGGCATCACAGAAGCTCTTCCTTTCCTCACTGTCCTGGTGGCGTCTCCTCGAGCAGCTGAGACCCAGGTCAGCAGGCGACAGACCGGCAGCAGCAGGCGCAGAGGCGGCCCTGCGCGTTCAGTCGCGGCTTTGCCGCTGAGAGCGTCTTGGTGCCGAATGGATGAAAGGCGCCGGCTTTGGCTTTTCAGGTTGTGGGTGCAGCGAGGGATGTGCACACACGGGCTGGGGTCATGAATTCCGCTGGGCCCAGGGGAGGGCCACCCCGGCCCCGCTCACCCCCTCTCTCCTCCCCAGGCTCCAGTGTGGCCGCTGCCAGTGGGGCTGGTCCTCGGCCCACGTGCACATCCTCTTCCACCTGTAGTGGGACGAGGATGCCCAGCAGGGGCTGGTGAAGGTGCGCATCTGGGCCCAGCGGTGCCGGCTGTGCCCGCGGGCGGGGCCGCCTGCCACGTCAGCCTGCTCAGCGTGCGGCTCTTCCTCAACAAGCTGGTGCAGTTCATCGCGCAGAAGGGCCCAGGCTCCGACCAGTGCCCCGAGATCTGCTTCGGCGAGCACTGCGACGCCTGCGACCTGGGGGTCTGCTTCTTCCAGAAGCCCCCGGACCCCGCCTGGGGGCCCGAGGTCAAGAGCCCCAGCACCAGCAAGGGCAGGTTCACCCTGTATGGTGGCAGCGACGTGGACGCCCCCACCGCCAGCCAACAGCTGCGCATGCTTGGCTGCAGGCTTATGGTGGACCGCTCCAGGGGCTACACCCCAACTCCACCACGGTCCCCCTCTCCGTGGCCGACTTCATCAAGAACCCCCTCTCCGAGAGCAGGGACTTCTTCGGCGAGAGGATGAGGAGATCGTCACTGTCCCCTTCTCCCTTGTGCGCGAGGACAAGGGGCCCGTGGCCGACCCCACCGGGCCGCTCACTGTTGGCAGGGGCTCCCCCTACCTGCCCACCAGCTCCAAGGCCACGTCCAAAGGCAAACGCTTCCCGGTGAACATCAAAGTCCCCGTGTTCCACGGCAAAGGCCTCGTCCTCAGCGGCAGCAAGGAGATGACAGGCTTTATCTACAAAGGCCACGGCTGCATCTCCGACCCTGATGGAGATGAGATGCAGACGATGGCTGGGGCCCCGCGTTCAGCAGCAGCGGTGCCGTCACTGAAGTCACTGATGGAAACAGCCCGCGGCCAGTGACCTACATCATCGGCCTCAGGCACAACGGGCAGGGCTCCGTCACCTTCCCCTCTTCCTTGACCAATGTGGTCCTTGAAGGCGAGGACCCCTTTGACCGCATCTACGGCTCGCTCACCTTCCCTTTCATCTTCGCCACCAAGGGCAAAGGCGGGGCGTCCTCTGCTGGCGTCACTGAAGGCAAAGGGAAGGGGGATGGCGGCAGCGGCCCTGCCACCACTGGCCGTGAGCCCCTTCCGGGGACCAATGCCAGTGGCCCTGTCCCCATCAGCGAGGGCTCCGTCACTATCCCCTTCTCCGTCCTCAGTATCATTCAGAGCAAGGGCTCTAGCAGCGATGACAGTGGCCCTGAAAGCAATGGCCTTGCCACCCCTGGCTTTTCCAAGAAGCAGAGGCAGCCGGGGCCCAGGGCGGGCAAGTCCGGCCCTGGGTGCTACTGGGAGGAGGACTTCTGCTGGGCCGTAGGCTTCCGTTTCGACCCCTACGAAGAAGTCTGGATCTGGGTCTCCATGACCGTCCGCATCCTCTGGATAATGTACCTGTACAAGTTCAGCCCTGACCACTCCCCGCGGGTGTGAAGTGTGGCGCCTCTCGTCGGTCCCCGCTTCACCCCCCAGCAGGGCCGCCCGGGCAGCCAGCGAGCCAAGTGACCTCCCTGTCCCCCCAGCAAGCCCCCGGCCGCCTTGGCCGCCCCCTGCTTCCGTGTTCTGTCTCCTGCCATGAGTTGTGGTGTCGTGGAAGCTCACGCCGTGATTGTCCCCCGAGCTGACCGTGTGTGTTCCAGGCGCTTTTCTGTACGTGTGTTACACTCCAATAAAATAAAAGTTAGGAAGCAGCAGCCACACGGCACTCGGGCTGAGCTGAAGGTGTGAGGTGGGAGGGCGAGGTGGGCACATGGGCCGACTCCTGGGTCCCAGTCCCCGCGGGGTCTCCTTCCCTCGATGGCTCCTGGATCCCCGGACGGGACGCTCGGATCTGTTCAGCACAGGCTGTCAGGGCGGGGTGGGCGGTGGGGGGAGGAGGGCCTACACCACCCACTCTGCGAAGATGAAAGCCCCTTGAGGTGTGGTTGGCAAGCCTCTTCCCCCCCCGCCCCCCCCAACACCAGGGTCCCAGTAGCTGAGGAGGTAGCTTCCCCACGGGAGGGGCAGGAGGCCAGCCAGCGCTTTGCCGGATTCTGTTCACGGCTCCCCTGGAGCATTTATATCCACAGCGCTGTTTTGGTTTAAGAAACTCCATCTGTGCTGTAGGTCAGAAAACTGTTCTGTCACTTGTATGCACACCTTGGATTTCCATCTTAAAGGCCGTAGGTCCGGTTCTAAGGGGCAGGGGTGTTGGGCCATGTGGGTCCCAGGCAGCTGGGGGCGTGACAGCGGGCAGCTGGGTCAGGCCGCCCTGTAGCCCCCCATGCAGAGCCGGCCCCAGGACCCTGGTGGGGGGTTTGTCTGCAGAGCCCGAGGTCTGAGACTTGCATCCCCTGGCTGGATGAGAGTTTGGGAAGGCCTGCCCTGTGGGGAGGGCTGAGTGGACGGAATCCAGCGGCACTGGAGAGTCTGCCCTCAGGCCTGCCGTCAGGGTGAGTGGGGAAGGCGGGGCGGGGCTCCCGCACAGACAGGGCTGCCTGAGGTGGCAGGGGAGGAGGGGGCTTTACATCAGCACCAGGGTGGCATGTGCCCTCCCCAGGCCTGCTCACAGAGACCCCACATGACACCAGAGCCACGGAAGCTTCCACCCTACACGGAAGGCCAAACCTGCACGGGACGTGAGCCTGTACACCTCAGCCAGCCTGAGCAGAGCCTCACCAGACGGCACGAGGCCAGGTCACCAGGTGGCCTATGTGCTAACCTCACCCTTAGTGCAAGACCCACCCTCCACCCTCAGTGGTGTGTCTGCACTGGGTGAGACCCTCACTCTTAGGACAGAAACCACCTTCCCATCCTCAGTGGTGTGTCTGCACTGGGTGAGACCCTCACTCTTAGGACAGAAACCACCTTCCCACCTTCAGTGGTCTGTCTACACTGGGTGAAACCCTCACCTGAGAGCAGGACTGAGCCTCCCACCTTGGTTTTGCCGTCTACACTGTGGTGTGACGACCTAGCTGGGTGGTGTCTGTGGTGGTTGGGGTTCTAATTTACTTTTTTTTTTTTTTTTTACGGTACGCGGGCCTCTCACTGCTGTGGCCTCTCCCGTTGCGGAGCACAGGCTCCGGATGCGCAGGCTCAGCGGCCATGGCTCACGGGCCCAGCCGCTCCGCGGCATGTGGGATCCTCCTGGACCGGGGCACGAGTCCGCGTCCCCTGCATCGGCAGGCGGACTCTCAACCACTAGACCACCAGGGAAGCCCCTATTTTTTATTTTTTTATGACATAAGCTCTGTTTTATTTGGGGGAATCAGGAAAGGCCTCTCTTTTGAGAGAAGGCTTTTGATTAGGAGACTTTTGAGAAGAGGCTTGATGGAAATAAAAGTAGCAAAATGAGGATTAAAATAAGTCAGTCTATAGGATTTTTCAGTTAGGAAGCCACTTCAGTTAGGAAACCACCTTCACAATGATGAGTGGAGTGCGGGGGATGAAATTTGAGTGCAAAGGGCTGAGAATGAGTAAGAGGAGACAGCGTTATTGTTTCCAGTTCACTGCAAAGAGCAGAGGAGAGACAGAGACGGGGGAGAATATGCATATCCGAAACAACACAGGATCCCATCGGCCTCTGCTTGCAATTAGTATCTGACTCTTAGCTCCCTTCCCGGGGCCACCTTTTCTGATTCTGTTTTCTTTTAGCTTCAGGTAGTCTTTTCCCCCGCCTAGCTGTCCTCTTCGGCCCTGCACAATTCCTTTAGGGAGCTGTCTCTAAGCCCCACGTCACATACTCGGAGGCAATTGCCTCCTTGAACTCTTGCGCCGAGGGGGCTTTTATTTCTTCAGCGTTTGCACAAAGTTATTTTTCAGTCGCTTCCTCCTTCTGTCTGTTCTCCCCTGTCCTGACTTCGGCCTTCATTGTTCACTTTCCACTTTCAACCCTGCCTTGGCTTTTAGACTAGATTTCAGCATTGTCTTCTTACCCATAATCTTGTCTACCTGTTTTCCAAGAATTAGGTCCTTCCTGTACACTGCTTTGGGCTGCCTATCTCAATCCAGCCCCAGGAGATATGGTGTTTCCTGAAGATACAGCAGAGGAAACCACAGATTAGGTTGTTAACCTACAGTTCTGGATCACCTCCTTGGTAAGACCATGGCCATTTCATGCCCAAATTAAAGTCCTCCATGGCTAGCCAACCTGGCACTAGAAGTAGAACATTACTCTAGGGACTTCCCCGGTGGCACAGTGGTTAAGAATCCGCCTGCCAATGCAGGGGACACGGGTTCAAGCCCTGGTCTGGGAAGATCTCACATGCCGCAGAGCAACTAAGCCCGCGCGCCACAACTATCGAGTCTGCGCTCCAGAGCCCGCGAGCCACAACTACTGAGCCCACGTGCTGCAACTACTAAAGCCTGCACACCTAGAGCCTGTGCTCCGCAACAAAGAGAAGCCACTGCAATGAGAAGCCCGCACACCGCAACGAAGAGTAGCCCCCGCTCGCTGCAACTAGAGAAACCTGCACACAGCGACAAAGACCCAACGCAGCCAAAAAAACAAAACCAAGACCCAAACCAAACACCCCGCCCCCCTCCCCCCTCGCCAAAACAGAAAATCATTACTCTAATAACTGGAATCCCTGGGCTCATTAACCATTCACAGAGCCCAGGGCCGAACTGCTGGCTCTACATTGAGAAGCCCAACCCCCATGGCTCTGAGAGCACTCCGAGTTCTGAGGTCTGTTTTCCCAGAGGTTCAGTCCTGCCCCTCTCTAACTGATAATATGCTAAGTGTGCGTAAAGCACTTCTGCTGAATCGGGGGTTCTGACTGAAAGGGGGTTCTGATGGCAGTTCCTGCGCTGGGCTCAGCATGGACACTGGGTGGGCTCCCTCTGCCCCCACGTGTCAGGGGCCCCCGGCCTCTGGCTCTCTGGCTTTGCCCGGAAATGGCTGCGTGGAGGCTGTGCTGTCCATAGAGGCGTCACCTCTGTTCCTGGTTCCAGTGTGACCTCTGCTGGCGCAGGTCTCTCCCTCCCCAGCCTTGGCCAAACTGCAGCGTCACCTCCATGGTTTCCAACTTGTAGATAAACTAAAATTATTTCCCAGATGCAAAGCTTGCCTGGGTGGATTAAACTGGATGCTGTGACAGCTGAGAATTTCAGTGCTGGCCACTCTTCCTGTGGGTGCATAACAGGTGTTCAGTCCAGGAGTCTGACCACACCGGCTCAGAGGGCGGAGTCACCCCCGGCCCTGGGGTAGGTGTGGGGAATCTGCCCCCAGCACCACCACCCAACCCCCTCCCTCCCGTATGGGTGGGCTCTGCACCAGCTCCTGGCTTCTGGGACCTCCTGGTGGTCAGCTGGGCCACCCGGGGCGGACGGTAACCTGCCCCTCCCCCAACATCCCCGGCCAGCGCTGTGCGGCGGGCGGTCCTGGGCCTGTTGGACTCACGGTAACGGTCTGTGCCTCCCCGGGCCCTGCTGGCCACACACCTTGACCTCATCTCTGTCCCTCCCGTCGCCCGCCGGCCCGCGCACGTGCAGGGAGAGGGAGGGTCGGGTTCCCGTATGGCCCCTCTGGGTCTTCAGCACCCCTCGCCCTAGGAACCTGCGAAGAGCGGTGTCCCCTTAGGTGTGAGCACACGGGGACTTCAGTAAGGCCCACACCAGCCGGAAGCAGAAAATGTGGGGAGCGCTAGGGTCCTCCAAATAGGGAGTGGGCAGAGGGAGGCATCACGGATGGCATAAGGGGGGTGGTGCAGCGCCTCCGGGTCCGGGGGTCCTCAGTAGGCACTCCCAGTCTCCTCCCCAACTCCTAGCCCAGCCCCACCCCTCCCACCCTTCCCCAGCCCCTCGGTCTCCTGCCGCCCCAGGCCCCCGCCCCCAGCTCCGGCCCCTCCTCCAGCCCCCGCCCGGCCGCCCGCGTTGTCCTGCGGCGCCCCCGAGTGGCCGCTGGCGGGAAGCGCAGTCCTGCGATGGGGGAGGCGGGAAGGCTCTGCCGCTGTTTTAACTGTTTTAACTGTTTACTGTTTAATCAGAAGGTTCCTTAAAACCCAGCAAACTCCACCCATCGTCAGCATCACTAGCACACGGTTTCATAAATAATTAAAACTCATTTAATTACTTAATAATTCATTCAGAATTAAGATTCAGGAATACGATGAAAGCGAGAGCAATACCCACACTTGACCTGTGCGCCCCCATGCCCCCCCCCCCCCCATTCAGGCGTGCGGGCTATGTGAGTGCGCGGTCAAGGGAAGTTCAGGCTCGCGGACACTGGATAAAACGCCAAGGGCGAGCCTGGGGCTCAAATCCAGGGCAGCCGGCGCCCCAGCCCCTGTGCAGCCTGAGTGACCACGTTGGGTCAGGAGGACTAAAGGCAGACACGTTTCAAATGTAATTGCTATTAGTTCAAGCAAGGATGGGGTACTTAAAGTGTGAACGATTTCCTGATTTCTTGCCCTCTAGGGAGAGGCCATAGGGTCACGGTCGGGGACACAAACCCCTCCTCTCCTCAGCCTGTTTCCAGAGCAGGTTCAGGAGACCACACGCAGGGCAGGGGGCCTGATCTGGCCAAACCTGACTAGCTGGTGCCCCTCCCGAGGATGGGGTCGGCTGGGCTGCACCGGGTGTGAGCTGCCCCATCTTTTCATCACCTGTTCTCTTAGTTGAAAGATTAGACGGCAGACTGTTGACTCTCACTATGATGAAATAAAATTCATATTTTACGGCAAGATGAGAAAAATTTTAAACAAAAACCTTTCCTTGCCCGTTTGGGCCTCCTCCCTCCCCTTTAGTGTGTGCTGTGCGTCTGCGTCAACCAGACCTCCTTAGGAGGGAACCTTCCTTCCTAATCCTGTGAGGGCCCACAAGGACCTGTGCCCCACTACTCACTCTGTACGTGCAGGTCTGGATTACGTAAACTGTCAATAATACGTCACTTGATGCATAACTGTCTCAAGACCTTATGTAAATGGGCTTTGATTTCTAATGGGCAGAGCACTCCCCAGAGCTTTCTGAAAGACTCTCTGCAGTTATAATCCTGAGGTTGGCTAGAGTAAAATTTTCTATTTCTTTCTTGGATTGACTATTGATTAATTTTCATTGTCAATTAGGAAACACATCTGTTTTGTAGTCCAGATGTTCTCACCCGCTAGGGCAGTCTGGCATTCCCATCTAGAAAGTTATACAGCTCTAGTCAGAAAGGGGCTGGTGAGTGTGCCCTGACCCCCGCGTGGCCTTGAGAGGAGTGGGTGGGACAGAGGGCCATGTTGCTTCCTTTCCCAGGAAATGTGACTCTAGACACGGGGTGTGGGCTTTCTTCTGGGAGGCGCTGCTGCTCCGGGGGCCTCGCAAGAACTGCACGCTTAGTATTTGTGATTTGAACCGCTAATATCATTACTATTTGTAGTATTAATACTAATATCATTACTATTTGTAGTATTAATACTAATACCATTAATACTAATATCATTACTATTTGTAGTATTAATACTAATACCATTAGTATTTGTGTATTTGTGATTTGAACTACTTGGTCCATTTTCATTATGAAAGTAAACAAAAAATTCTAGCTCCCAGAGACAGAAGGTTAAGAACTGCTTCCTGGGACGTCTGCAGTTTTTTCAAGTTTCTCTTCTGCGTTATCCAGCAGTATCCAGCAGTTCTCTCTAGATAAGACAAAATGGGATTTGGGGTGTAGTCTTTTTTTTTTTTTTTTATGCGGTACACAGGGCTCTCACTGTTGTGGCCTCTCCCGTTGCGGAGCACAGGCTCCGGACGTGCAGGCTCAGCGGCCACAGCTCACAGGCCCAGCCGCTCCGCAGCATGTGGGACCTTCCCGAACTGGGGCACGAACCCGTGTCCCCTGCATCGGCAGGCAGACTCTCAACCACTGCGCCACCAGGGAAGCCCTGGGGTGTAGTCTTTAACAGTCAAAATACTGACATATCCCTGTTTCCTTGGTGACCCGTCCTGGGGTCCTGACGCTGCTGATGGTGGCCAGGTTTGGGGCCGAGAATCCACTTCCTTCCTTCGGAGCTTGAGTTTTGCCCTGACTGGGGAGGAGGCTGGTCTGCTGCTTGTCGGGTCCATTTTAGTTCCATTTTCGTCCCCTTGTGGCCCTTGCTCCAGGGCGTGGCGGTTCTTGTTCGTGCCCTGTGCTGCGGCTCCCAGGAGTGTCTGCAGGCCGGGACGCTGGTGCTGGTCTCAGTGAGGTCACGGCTCCTCTGGGCTCCTGGGCCAGCTCAGCGCCTTTCATGGGGGCCTCTCTGGCGATGCCCCACTTTCTTAGGCATCGCTCTGAGCGTGTCTTTCAAAGCTGCAGCCATGAGCTGCCCAGCCTGGGTGCTGGGCAGGAAATCATGCACCTGGGCTTCAAAGGATTCGAGACGATCAGGGCTGCAGCGAGGGGCACTCGGGGCGTTCATGCAGGGCTGCGGTCGGGGGTGAATCACATGGGCTGGTGTTGAGTGGCTAGACCCTCGGAGAGGGCGATAAACCCACACGCGGGGAGATAAGAGGAGTCAAGGCTTCCCAGGTGGCCGTCCACCTGGTGACCACCGGCAGTCTTGACCTAGGGCCACTGTCCCCTAGCCCGGCCACTGCGTGCTCTGCCTTCTCATCCACAGATGGGGCTGTCCCAGGCGGGAGCTCCTACGCTCAGCGGCTCCCTCGAGGTCCTTCCCAGGTAGCACCCCTACCAGCGCGTGAACTAGAAGTCGGGTCCTCTCACCTGAATCGGGATTAACCCAAGAAGGATCCTGGCAGGGAGGGCAGGTCTCTGTTCTGGGGCCTGCAATGCAAGCAGGGGGGTGCGCTATGGCTTTTCACAGACACCCTCATGCCTGGCTTTCGGAGCCCCAAGCCCTGTGTTGTCACTTCTTCCTGATAAAGTTCAAGCTTCCGTGCTCTTCCACATCACCTGTCCTCAGGTCTCATGGTGAACGGCTCTGTTGGATCTCTGGGGGCGCTGGGGGGCGGGTAGGTCCTCGGGACAGGAGTCCCCTGAGCTTGTGCTGCGAAGGGGGCTGGGCTGAATCCGAGGGGCGGGTACGCTGGAGGCTTGGCCACCTGCCCGGAGGTCTCTGTGCAGAGCTGGGAAAACAGCCCATTGTATTTTCTCCCCTCTGTGCGCAGGAATAACTGCTTTTGTTTATGGATTTTCTGAAACGTGTTTCTAAGTCGATTACCCCTGAAGGATGAGCTGCGCCCATGCGTGGCCCACAGATGCACCTCGAGGGAGAGAGTCATCCAGGAGCCGGAATCAGGCCAGCGCTACCCCCTGCCCCCACATCCTCAGCTTCCCTTTTATAAGGACCCATGTGACGACATTGGTCCATCTGGATAACCCAGGATAATCCCCCATCTCAAGATCCCTAACTTAATTACATCTGAGAAGTCGCTTTGTATGAAGGTCACATAATGCACAGGTTCTGGGGATTTGGACGTGGATATCGGGGGCAGCATTGTCCTGCCGACAACAGCACGAGTCAGATGGCCCTGAACAGTTAGCAGCTCACAAAACACTGTACTCTGCACAAAGTCTCTGTCTTCCCCAGGTTGGGAAAAGTCTATTTATAGCCCTTGGTTTGGCTCTAGCCTGGGTTATTAATCTTTCTCACACCGGCCTTCTCTGCAGCAGCTGATGAGGGACGCAGTGACCACTGGGCTGCACGCCCAGCCCCGTCAAGCACTGCTCCCTGGGTGGGGCCAGTGCAGGGCTGCCCCTCCCCCGTCGTCCCTCTCCAACTGCCGCCCTGGCCTGGACCTCGCCCTCTGCACGGGTGTAAGGCCCGGCCCCTTGCTCACCTGGACATGTCTTCAGAGCCCCTCAGGGACTGGCCACTGCCCCATGTCTCCCCTGCACAGCCCTGCCGACCTCCCGTCTTCCAGGGCCCCCTGGCAGCAGCCTTCACCCTGCTCTAATGGGGCCCCTGTCTGCCCCTGGGATCCCACAGCCCAGGCCCCTGGGACTGGCAGTGAGGACCCACCCCTCGTGGCATTTCCATCCCAGGACCAGGGGACCCCACAAATGTTTGCCGTGGGCTGGGGTCCAGGAAGTGAATGCTGACGGGCGCAGACCAGGCGAGGGAGGGACAGTAGGGCTGGTGGATGGTGTGCGGGCAGTGAGATGGCTGGAGAGGGACAGAACGAGGCTGGACGAGGCGCTGTCAGTCAAAGGCCGCGTGTGAAGCCAGGAGGACCCTCCCCTCCCCCATCCTGAACCCAAGGGCCATTCAGCGGTCCCAGGAGCACCTGCCCAGATCAGGGTCCGACTGGGAGGAGAGGGACAGTGGATCCTGGTGGGCAACGCATGAGACCGGGGACCTGAGATCCCTGGGTGGGATAAGCACCCCGCCCCCATCAGGGCCCAGCACTCGCCCTCCCTGGGGGTGGAGTGGCCTCTCCCTGGGGGCAACGCGTCCCTTCAGATGGGATGTGCCCCCCCGCCACCGGTCAGCAGCAGAGGTGGGGTGCACCTGAGCCTTCACTGTAAACCGTTTCTACTGGGATGAAATTCCCATGCAGTAAAGTGCAGCACCCAAGGGTCAGCTCCAGGCGCCGTGAGGACTGTGTGTCATGTAACCTCCACCCGCACGAGCTCTGGAGCATCTCCACCCCCACTCCGCCCCTGAGCTGCTCAGAGATGATTCCCTGCCCGGAGGGGACCGGAGTCCCGCTTTCACCATGACTCTCTCTGCCCCTTCTGGGATGTCACCTGCAGGATGGGCACGTTTTTATCACACCCCAATCTCCTTTCACCACACGTGCCACTTCGGTGCACGTATCCGCAGTTTGTTACTTTTTATTCCTATTATTTTACTATTGAATGTACCACAATTTGTTTATTCATTTTCTGTTCCGGGGCAGCTGCGGTACACACAAGCTTAGGACCTTTTGTTGTTTCAGAAAGCAAGGGAACTTTCAAGATGAGTGGAAAATCCTTTGAAAGGTCCCACTGGTCAAATCTGTGACAATTCAAGCATCTAAAGTGATGCTCAGAGTTGACTGACTGCATCCAGTCTATGTAAATCCATGAATCCATGGTGATGCTCAATAGAAAGCCTGAGAAATAGATCCAAGGTAGATATTAAGCCAACTTTTCATTTTGAATATTGGTGGCAAAGGGAAAATGAAACATTATCCTGCTTTCTGCACTCATGAGGGGCAGTCTAACCAAACCACGCCACTCACAAGGAAGAACCCACTTGAAAAAGGGATGTTGTCTAGTGGACATAAAAGTGGTGACAGATGAGCAAGTCCCCCTTGTCAGCTTTCTAGAAGTGACCGGTTGGACAAGGTGGGGATTTGTGGTCACATCCTCAGGAGTGTCTGCTGGGGACCTGGGCTTACCTGGCATCAGAGAGACGAGGGGCACGTGTCTCCCGGACGCAGACTCAGACTCAGCCTCATGCACAGGACGCCCAGGTGCCGGTCTTTGGGAGGGAGGTGACGTAGCCCTGATGTTTAGCTCGAACCTCTTGAGCCCTTGGAGGGAATTTCCATCTTTAAGAGGATAGAGAAGCAGACAAATGACAACACGAGGAAGGGGCCCCTCAGGACGGGGTTGGGGGACAGTCCCCAGGATGCTGGTCTCCCCCCGGAAGTAGAGTCACCTGCTCAATGCGAGTCTTGTTCACACAAACCTGTCACAGGAATTTGGGGGTAACTGGGTGCATTCGAAAAAGGACTCAGCATTAACTGGTGTCAAGGAATCTTTACACATTTTTGTTAAGTAGCTTAATTTTGCCTAGGCTGAGAAACGCTCTTATTCTTACAAGACGTGTGCTGAGGGAAAGAGAAACGGTACACGGCCAGCCACCGCTAAGGATGACTAACTTCCTCGTTTAATGAGCCCTGTTCTTGGTTTGGCAAGCCCCAGCATCACTGCTCTGCAGGGGGGACCCTCGTCCAAGGAGCCTCCATGGGTGCCGCCCATGGGGTCTCGAGCCACGGGGTCTCCAATTCGGAGGCCAGCCCTGCGTGGGCGGCTTCACTTCCCGCAATGACAGCCCCTCTGTCCCTTGTCTGCAGTGCCCAGGTCCAAATAGCTCTGAAAAGTAGAAGCTTTCTTTGTAGCTCACTTGTCAGCCAGACGCTCTCATATTACACTGAGAGGAAACTTCCCTCTGTTTTCCCGGCAGAAACATTAAGATGCTTGACCACAGGTGTCAGGAATTTCTGGGCTGTGGGCTGTGGTTCCTGCTAGAACTGGGACTGAGTCCCATGCAGGTGGAGCAAGGGACTCACGGGTGAGGAACAGCACAGCAAGCTGGGGGCCCGGGCGGCCCTACGAGGCTCTGCCGGACCGTCACCTAACTGCCTGACCCCAGCTTGGTTCTGGAGGACGGGCAGCAGTGGACTCAGCGTCACAGTTACTCTTCAGAGCGCGTGGCTCTGCTCGGCCTTAATGAGTTCGGCAAAACGTGGTGTGAGTTTCGGAAACCCTTCCATGATACAGCAGGAAAAAACCCAACTAGCCACTGGGAGTTATCCTGCTGTGCTAGGATGAACGTCAGACCTGAGCGGCAATGCTGTTTTGGGGAAGAGCTGATGGGCACAGTGGACGGACCCCAGGTGCCCCGTGGAGGTCCGAGAGCGGCAGGTGCCTGCACAGACCCGCTGGGAGCAGGTGTCTGTGCCCAACCTGAGGGCGGGAGTGCCTCAGGCTCAGGGGCGCCCCTCACATCAGGCAGCCCGGGTGACCCCACACCCTCTGCCATCACGGCCCTTCCCTCAGTTACTCCCGATGCCGGGAAGGGGCGAAGGTTTGTGGAGAGAAGAGAAAGGCTCTCTTTGCTCTCTTCTCCAGGCTGCGTGGCTGGGGCCCCATCCCCACTTCTCTGTGTCTCAGATTCTCCTCCAGAAGAGGAAGGAGTGGATATTCTGTTGGAATTCAGCCCCTAAACATGCTCTGCACATGTGGAAAATTACAAAAGAGCCAGGTGTGAGGAGAGCTCGGTCCTGAGCCCTCACGTGGGCCCCTGGGGCTGGGGTCCTGCCCGCCCGCCCTCGCTGCAGCACCCTCTCCCTCACCGAGTGCCTTCTGACCTCAGAGTCTAGCTTGGCTTCGCCTGAGACCAAGATCAACGATAAAGAGAGTAGATGCGGTTGGTGAAGAGCCTTGTCTCCATGCCATTTTGGCTTTTGCCACGAAGGGAAGGTCACTGGGTCACTGCAGAGTGACCACAGCATGACAGGCAGTGAGGACAGAGATTGCGCACAGCCTCACAACTAGGGCTGCTGCACCGACACGCCCTTCCACCCCAAACGGTCCAAGCTGATGGCTCTGTTTGTCAGTGTTGACAGCACGGAGCTCTAAGCCCATCATCAGATGAAATTACCTTCCAGCAGCCTGGGGCTTTGTGAGTCTTAGTGACGGACTTTTGTTCTCCAACTATTTTTAGGGCAATTAATCACCACGTTCCCAGCATGTTTATCAATGGAATGTCCTGAGTCACGAGCAATGACGGACAGCCCACGAGGTGACCCAAGGAACATGTGTTTGCAAGTTGGTGTCGTAAGGGACCTTTGCTAGGTTCTCTCCACTGGGCCATTTGGGGAGCTAAGCATCCATGCTTTGTGTCAGGTTCTGGGCCTTTCCTGCTGGACTTTCGCTTGCCTTTCCACTCTGTGTGGTCAGCTCTGGAAACGCCCTACAAGGCATCTGTGTTCAGCACAGGATGTCACGTGGATGTCACAGGGTGTCACGTGGCCATTGGTGTCAACGTTTTTTGTCTGGTTAAGTCTCTGGAGAGGCTCCCAAAACTGGTGAAGCCATGCTCCTTCCCCTCTGCTTGCCAACTGGACCAGATGGTCAGAACAGAACAGAATCCAAACCCAATAGTTACTGAGTCCGAGCTTGCACTGCTGGCTGCACGACAGGCCAATAACTTGAGAGACCAGGAGCTGGGGCAGGGAATAGGGACTTTATTAGGAAAGCCGGCAGACCGAGAAGATGGTAGATGCATGTCCCAGGGAACTGTCTCACCCAAGTCAGAATTCAGCCTTCTTTTATCCTAAAAGGGGAGGCGCGTGGCTGGTTGTTGCAGACTTCTTGGTGTCAGCATCTTTTGTTCTTGCAGCTGTCCACCTAGGTCAGGTCAGGATGTTCCTGTAAACCTCCAACAAGACAAGTGGTATTCTCTGTCCTGCAAATTTTTCTCTTTATATGAATGAAAAGTGTTGTACCCTTAAAGGTCAGAGCCTTGAGAATGGGCTACCCTGTATATTTCAGGTTATAGGCAACACTCTTTCAGTGATTACTTGTAGCAAAAGCAATAAGATACAAAAGTTAAAGAAACAGACCCAATATCGAGTCAGATTTGTCCTTCCCTGTTACTCAATCTGGAGAGGTGACGTGAGCTAGACCCCAGCCCCATACCGGCAGTCCTGCACCGCCAACGAGGGGCCGCAGTGGCCACTGCTGGGCGCACACAGGCAGGCTGGCGGAGAGGGTCAGGCACCGGCTGGTGTCTGGGCCTCATCAGGAGATGAGACAGACCAGGTCCTCCTGCTGCGGCCCGGCCTCTGCTGCATGCTCGGTCCTCCTGCCCGTTTGCGGTGGTCACAGCCCCCGCTGGGGGGCTCGGGGGGGACACGACTGAACCCGAAGCCCCGAATCCCGGCTCGGATGGCCTCTGCGGACTTAGGAGATTTGTGCCTCCAGACCCGAGTGAAATTTCTGACTGTGAGGACAGGACTGCTTAGCTTCCTGAGATGTTCCTGGTAATGAGTAAAGAGTGTGAAGGAATTCTGGGGAAGCACATGCTCTACACACCTTCACGTCAGGCATCATCCTGAGGCTGAGCTTCTGCACACATTTTGATCAAAGGTGAATGAAACTGTGTTTAAATTGCACGAGTCCCTGCAGCCCAGCGGCTTCTCTCTGTGGCTTGTTGTAAGTTAGTAGCGTCACTGTCGCTTTTAATCTGTGTACATTTTACAGGTGCGAAGACAAATGTGCACAAAACATCCACTTATCTTAGATTTTATTGGGCGCTTGCGTCACGCTAGAGATGGAAAACCACAAAGCGGTTCTGCTGGCGCGGGGGCCACGGCGGGAGCGTCGGGGGAAGCAGGTCGGGCCTCAGGCTGCGGGCTGGTCAGGGGTGCCGGGCGGGGTGGGCCCCGGGGGCGCCTCCTGGCTGCTCAGCATCATCTGGTTCCTCCTCTCCAGCTTCCGAGCCCACTCGCTGCGGAGCCTGGGGCGGGCGACCGTTTGGGCTCAGGGAGGGCTGGGGTCAGCTGGGCCCGTGTGTTGGCACCTTGGCCGCGTGCGAGCTAAGCTGCCCCCTCCCTGCCAGCTGGTGCCCGCGCTTCAGGCCTCGCCTGCCACGGAGGGTCTCACTCGGGCTCCTCCCAGAAGGGAAAGCGGGGATCCAGCTGCGTCCTGACTCGCACCTGGGGATGCGCCCATCACTGCAGTCACCTGTGCTCCCAAGACCTGGATGCGCCCTCACGCCGGCCCCTTGGGCGGTCCCTTCCTGGGAAGGTGGCCTGTTGCGGTGACCACAGCACAACACACGGTGTGCCCCGGGCGGGAACGGCCTGGCCAAGGGGTCACACCTGCCTGTGGGCCACATGTGAGCATGTGGTTTGGTTTGGAGGGAGGCAGGCTGGGGGGCGCCTGGCCCGGACTGACCTCCAGGGCTGGCGGGCAGACTGGTAACGAGAGTCCCCGCAGACACCTGTCCCAGTGCCCAGGGACCTAGGTGAGGAAGGCGCCTCCCAGCAGCCCATGGAGAGGCTGGGACAGCCGGGCCCCGCGCCTCGGCCACGCTCCTGCCCTTTACCAGGCTGTGGTGGCCCTGGGGACGTGGCCCAGAGCTGCTGCCGGCCAGGAGTGAGGTGTGGGCTGGCAGGGGTCTGAGGCTCCGTAACAGCCACTTCTCTCCAGAGAGGCGAAGATGTCACCCCCTTCCCCAGTCTGGCCCCTAGCAGTCCAGGACCTCGGTGACTAACCGGGCCGGTGCTGACCCGTGGCCCACTCTTGGGACCTGCCTCCATAGGCCAAAGACCCAGAACATCCCAGGGCCTGATGACACATGAAAGACAGGGACAAGGCCACGGAGACCCAGGAGGGAGCCTGGGGTGGGGGGGAACCATTCGTGTGACGGTTCCGTGCAGGACCCCTGCCCCCGGAGGCCAGGTGGGTGCAGTGACCAGCTCTGGGGCCTTCACCGTGAGGACAGGAGATGTCATGGCCCCCATGCCTGTGCCGAGTGGCCAGAAGCCTTGGACGACGGGGGGGGGGGGCGCCCAGCGCGCCAACCAGACCTCTGGCTGCTCACAAGGTCAGTGCAAGCCTGGTCCCGCCGCGGCCCCCAAGAATCCTCCTTTCCAGCCCAGCTTCCAGGGCGGCAGCTGCTGGTGCTATCTGGGGGCTAAGGCTGCGCCCACTTTGGAATTTTCTGGCCATTTGAATCCTTGTCTAGGTGCTAATACGCCGTCTTAGCTGTCCACGAGCGGTCACTCCTGGGTCTGCTCAGGGTCACCTGAGCTCAGGGAGATGCCCTCAGCACTCACAGGCCCCTGGAGTCCACCCAGTAAAGAAAGAGGTGACTTTGTATCTGCAAGTCAAGCAAATGTGCAGGAAGGAGTAGAAGGGACACGTTGTTTTATCCTGAACTCAGTGGGAACAACTGTCAGAAAACAGACAAAGCCAGACTAATCCTGGGCGACAGCTTCCTACAAGACCCTCAGGAGAGTGGGGATGAACGGACGGGGTGATGGAGAGACGGGGTGAGGAGGGATAAGGTGATGGAGGGAGGGGGTGAGGAGGGATAAGGTGATGGAGGGAGGGGGTGATGGTGGGACGGAGTGATGGAGGGAGGGGGTGATGGAGGGAGGGGGTGAAGGAGGGATGGGATGATGGAGGGATGGGGTGATGGAGGGAGGGGTGAAGGAGGGATGGGGTGAAGGAGGGATGGGGTGATGGTGGGACGGGGTGATGGAGGGAGGGGGTGATGGTGGGACAGGGTGATGGAGGGGGGCTGAAGGAGGGATGGGGTGATGGAGGGAGGGAGTGATGGTGGGATGGGGTGATGGAGGGAGGGCGTGAAGGAGGGATGGGGTGATGGTGGGACGGGGTGATGGAGGGATGGGGTGATGGAGGGAGGGGGTGAAGGAGGGACGGGGTGATGGTGGGACGGGGTGAAGGAGGGACGGGGTGATGGAGGGACGGGGTGATGGTGGGATGGGGTGATGGAGGGAGGGGGTGAAGGAGGGATGGGGTGATGGTGGGATGGGGTGAAGGAGGGATGTGGTGATGGTGGGAGGGGGTGATGGTGGGAGGGGGTGATGGAGGGATGGGGTGATGGAGGGAGGGGGTGAAGGAGGGACGGGGTGATGGTGGGACGGGGTGAAGGAGGGACGGGGTGATGGAGGGACGGGGTGATGGTGGGACGGGGTGATGGAGGGAGGGGGTGAAGGAGGGACGGGGTGATGGTGGGACGGGGTGATGGAGGGAGGGGGTGAAGGAGGGATGGGGTGATGGTGGGATGGGGTGAAGGAGGGATGTGGTGCTGGTGGGAGGGGGTGATGGTGGGAGGGGGTGATGGAGGGATGGGATGATGGTGGGACAGTGTGATGGTGGGACGGGGTGATGGAGGGAGGGTGTGAAGGAGCGATGGGGTGATGGTGGGATGGGGTGAAGGAGGGATGGGGTGATGGAGGGATGGGGTGATGGTGGGATGGGGGGAGGGAGGGATGGGGTGTTCCTCTCTCCCACTAGTGATTCAATAATGTGATTTTGAATCTGAGTTAACGTGGCTGGTGTTCAGTGTTTTGTACCCATTTCTCCTGTGACACTGATCTGGGGAGACGAAGCGGGTGGTGGTGGTGGGGTCTGTGGACGTCTGCATCCTGAGGGCTGAGCAACCCTGGTGCAGGTGTGTTTCTGTGCCCCCAGGTCGCTGGCACTGTGCTCACCTGTCCAGGGCACTCCTGCGGATCCTCATGTCCTCGTTCTGCAGCTGTTTAGTGTGAAGCTCGATTTTTTTCTCCCAAAACATCTTTATCACTCCAGCATCGTAGGACACCCTTGCCGGATTCTTCAAGGTGTAGCTTTTACTCATTTTCTGGATAAAGGAGAATTACAGGACCTCAGTCACTTTCTGCCATGTTGGTGCGAGAGCACATGAAACCAGCTTGTTAACAACAAAGAAGTTGGCTTGGCCCCAGACATTTCCCAGGCACCCTGTACACCTTTTTGGGGAGTTGGACTGTCAGCCCCTCATGGCCTAAGACCAGCGGCCCTGCCACCTTCTGGAACTGTTTCCTGTATTAGAGGAAGTAGCAGCTGATGGCAAATCCCATTTTGGGTCTTTGGATGTTTCATGCAGGTGGTCTTGGGTGAGGACGGCTAGCAATTCATATGGCTCCCCGTGGCAGGTGTCCCTTCCTGAGCACCCTGAGCTGTCGCTGAACCGTGTCCTCCAAGTCCTAGGTGGTCCCAACCCCCAGGACTGCAGAACGTGATGGAGGTAATTAAGGCTAGAAAAGGTCACTAGGGTGGCCCTGACCCAGTAGAGCTGGGGTCCTTATAGGAAGAGGAGGTCAGGGCACAGACACGCACAGAGGGGCGCCCCATGAAGACCCGGGGATAAGGCGGCCGTCCACACGGCAAGGAGTGAGGCCTCAGGGGACCCCGCTGCCCACGCCTGGCTCTTGGAGTCCAGCCTCCAGGATGGAGACGTTCAGTGTCTGTTGCTTCAGCCTGTGGTACCTTCCAGCACCTCATTGCATGACCAGGTTTCCAGCTTCTGTAAGCTCGGGGCCCTAGTGTCTACCCTGCACACACGACCCCGACACGCCTTCTTCTGGACGTCCCAGTGCTGTGCCTGGGCTTCCTGTCTCCTGGGTGCCTTTTCAAACATACCCCAACCAATCCAGAGGCTCCCTCTGTGGGCTGCCACACTCCGGGCCACGATCCACTTGCCCTCATCACCCAGGACCAGGTACCAGAAACCAGGGACAGCCCTGCACCCCGGGCCACTGGAATTCCTCAGCTTGCCCTGCCTCATCTGGGCCTTCCCATGGAAATCACAGCCCCCTCTCTCCCTGCCCCCCAGCTGACCCTGCCGCTCCCCGGGAGGCCATGCAGTGTGGGGCGTGCCCCCTCCTCTGGGGACCATGAGTGACAAACTGTCTGTTCAACGGCAGTCACAGCCTGACCTGCTGGCCTGGCTGCACCCCACGTGTTCTATCAAGACCCCATGTTTCAGAACACACAGGTGGACACTGGGTCAGGAGAAGCCCGGTGGGAGATTCCAGGACCCCAGTGGACCCCTGAAACAAGCCGAGATCATTGGAAGGGCACCTCCAGCTTAATTAGAAATCGAGATCAAGGTAAGTTTCTGGGGACAGAATGAGCTTTTGTTTTTCATGTAGAGTTGGCTGCTGTTAAAACCTCAGGCCGTGCACTGAAGGGCCAACCAGGCTGCTCCCTGCTGGCAGAGGGGGAGCGGGGTGGGGGCAGCGGGGGGGAGGCCCAGCCCTCAGCCCCACAGCGCTGGCTCCTCTGTTGCTCCACCTGCACGGCGTCTAGTCCACAGCTTCTAGTGAAGAAGGGGCCCAGTGCCAGCCTGTCAACACATGCTGCATGTGTGTGCACGTGTGCACACGTGCCTGTGTGCATGGGCGTGAGTACTGGGGAGCAACTTCCGTGCTCTGGACACTGGTTGACCCTCGGGACAGAGGGCTGCCCATAGGGACAGCTGCTCACATCTGTGGCCAGAGCTGGACCCAGGGCGCAGTGTGGGAGAAGGAGATGATGCTGGTGCAGGAGCCCGGGAGGAGAGAGGAAGAATGATGAGCCGCCCGCTTCGCAGTCTAAAAGCATCTCAGGTGCAGGATGCTTACAAAAACTAAAGAAGAAACCACAGAGCCTGGAGACCGGCAGCAGATCCCTTAAAACAACTTTAAATCTCCGAGGCTGCTGGCTTGTTGGGTCGGGGTTTACGCGGCTGCGTGACTAACCCCAGAGCGCCAAGCCTGCACCTGCTGTGGATTCGGAAGGAGAAACAAAAAAGACACTTGCAGGCCTCAAGGGCGGAGGGTGAAGCTGGCAGGGAGGGTCTGGGCAGGAGGGCGGGGGAGGCGGGGAAACGGCGGGGAGGGCTGTCCTGTCCGAGCCGCGGGGTGAGCCACCCTCCTCCTGGTCACTGCCCTCCACGCCAGGAGCCCGAGGGATGGGACAGCCTGCCGTGAACCCATCTTTCAGGGCCATCGTTTATTTTGGTCCTCACCCTGGCACGTGGGGCTGGGCTGTCTTCACCATGTTCTCACCAAGGAGGTGGGGACAGGCTGGATCTGGGAGCAAGTGCAGCCCAGCTGGGGACAGGGTCTACTGTGACAGTGAAATTGCAGAATGCCATGGGCATGAGGGGAGACCCCTCCTCACTCTGTGTGACTGCGTGGCTGTCTGTCCCTCGTCCTGGAATGTAGCCCCTCCCCAGCCTCCAGGGATGAGCCCTACTCCGCTGTCATGTCCACACTCTGAGGACCCCAGCCTCCCCTGACAATCAGGCAGGGCCCCTCCTCTGGGTCCCATGGGCCTCGGTGTGTCTCCAGGTGACCACAGGCCCCCTGTGGCACCAGGATACACACGTATATTTGCAGAGCAAATAAAGAAATAAGTGAACTCCATGAAAGGAGGCTGTTAACTCCAAAATTAGCAATGATGGGGAAGGAGTCAAGATGGTGAAGACCCTGAACTCACCTCCTCTTGTGAGCACGTGCAAATTCTAACTACTCACAGGGCAGCTGTCAGTGAGAGTGACCAGAAGACTGGCAGGACCTTCCACAACTGAGGATATACAGAAGGAACCACCACCAGCCAGGTAGGAGGGGCGGAGACACAGTATAGTCAAGACCCACACCCTTGGGTCTGCAACCCACAAATGAGAGGGATTTCACGATCATAGAGTTTCTCCCCAAGGAGCAAGGGGTCTGAGCCCCACAGTTAGCTCTCCAGCTTGGGGGTCCTGCACCAGGAAGATGAACCCCAGAATGTCTGGCTTTGAAGGCCAGCGAGTCTTACTTTCAAGAGAGCCAGAGGGCTGTGGGTAATAGACTCTGCTCTTAAAGGCAAAATCTCACGCACTCCCAGACCCAGGGCAGCGGCAGTAATTTGAAGGAGCCTGGTTCAGACCCCTTGCTGATCTTGGAGAGCCTCCTATCCCCCCAGGGTCCCCCGTAGACCAGAGGACTTAGAAACGCCGCAGTTTATCCCCCAGGGGCCGAATCCTTGCTGGCAGTGCTGCCGGTGAACTAAAAGAGTGAAAACGAAAAAAAAAAAAAAAAAAAAAGAGTGAAAACGTGGGCGACTGTGTGTGTGTGGGGCTGGGGTGCATCCACTCAAGGGTTTTGCCTCTGGGAGGGACCAGGGGTTGGCGCTGGACTCCTTCTGACCGAGGGAAAAGTTGACATTTTGAGGTGAGTTGGCTGTTCTCCTTGCGGGGCTTCCCAGAGACACGGGGTATCAGAGCTTTTACTCTCGGGAAGACCAGCCCTGCAGTGCAGCCCTTCAAACCCTCACGGAGCGGAAACAACGGACAGACAGCCAGCCAGCCAGCCAGCCAGCCAAGGGGCACCAGAAAGCCAGCAGCGGACAGTGGAAACAGTCCCCGCAGTCGGCGGGGGTGGGAGGAAGGGGGAGGGGGCCGGCGGCTCGGTCTCCATCCCGGGCTTTGTCACCGGAAGGCTGAATGGCAGAAGCTGCTAACAAAGTTAAATCCCCAGAAGACGCCAGTGTGCGGCCCTGGCTCCCGCACCCCGCGGACGGCCCAGCCCCGTGGTCGCATCACCCAGGCTTACTCTGAGGTCTGTCCGGGCCGGTCGGCGCAGCTTCTTTAGGCAGGTGTCCTCCCGTGTCCCCAGCGCGCCTGGACTGTGCCTGCCCCTCGCTTTTATACGGGCTTGGTGACACCGTGCCTGGCGTCCGGTCAGAGGCCGGAAAGACGAGCTGCCTTCAGTCTGGCGGCCCCTGGAGACACGATGGGCTCCCGCCGCAGGCCCTGGCAGGCACGCGTCCCTCGGCTGCCCGGCCAGAAACCGGAGGGCAGCCCGGGGAGTCTTCCCTGCTCGCTGGCTCCTGGCAAGATAGTGTTACCAAAATCACCGCCGTCTCTTCCGGATGGGCTGCTCCTGAGACGCCTCGTAGGCTGAGGTTTAAAAAAAAAACCTGCTGGCATCAAACCCCCTTTATCTTAAGATGTATGAGAGGAAGGCCTCCAAACAATACATGATTACGCTCATAGTAAGGCAGCCGTATTGTAAATAGCGTTCTTTAAAAATTTTTCTTTTATATTGGAGTACAGTTGATTTACAATGTTGTGTTAGTTTCAGGTGTTCAGCAAAGTGATTCAGGTATACGTATACATATATCCATTCTTTTTCAGACTCTTTTCCCATGTAGGTTATTACAGAGTATTGAGTAGAGTTCCCTGTGCTAATAGTAGGTCCTTGTTGGTTACCTAGTTTATATATAGTTGTGTGTATCTGTTAATTCCAAACTCCTAATTTATCCCTTCCCCCCTTACCACTTTGGTAACCACAAATCTGTTCTCTATGTCTGTGAGTCTGTTTCTGTTGTGCAAATAAGTTCATTTGTATCATTTTTTAAGATTCTACATATAGGTGATATTATATGATGTTTGTCTTTGTCTGACTTACTTCACTTAGTGTGATCATCTCTAGGTCCATCCGTGTTGCTGCAAATGGCATGATTTCATTCTTTTTGGATCCACCTCCTAGAGTAATGAAAAGGAAACAAAAATAAGCAAATGGAACCAATTAAACTTAAAAGCTTTTGCACAGCAAAGGAAACCATAAACTAAATGAAAACACCATCCACAGAATGGTAGAAAATATTTGCAAAGATGCGACTCACAAGAGATTAGTCTCCAAAATATACAAACAGCTCATGTGGCTCAATACCAAAAAACCAAACAACCCAATCAAAAAATGGGCAGAGGACCTAAATAGAAATTTCTCCAAAGAAGACGTACACATGGTCCACAGGCATATGAAAAGATGTTTAGCATCACTAATTATTAGAGAAGTGCAGATCAAAACTACAATGAGGTATCACCTCACATCGGTCAGAATGGCCATCACCAAAATGTCTACAAATAACAAATGCTGGAGAGGGTGTAGAGAAAATGGAAACTTTCCTACACTGTTGGTGGGAATGTGAACTGTGGAGAACAGTATGGAGGTTCCTTAAAAAACTAAAAATAGAGCTGTCATATGATCCAGCAGTCCCACTCCTGGGCATACATCTGGAGAAAAACACAATTCGAAAAGAAACATGCAACCCAGTGTTCACAGCAGCACTATGTACATAGCCAGGACATGGAAGCAACCTAGATATCCATCCACAGGGGCATGGATAAAGAAGATGTGGCACATGTATACAGTGGACTATTACTCAGCCATAAGTAACATTTTTCTTATTTCTTAGCTCATCGTGGGAATTTTATATTGAGTGTGGTCATGTACATTGGCCCCAGGAGCCCTTCACCAGGGAAATAAGGTGCCTCCTGGGGTGGCCTTTGCAGGGCAGGAGGCAGGGAAGGGCGGGAGGGGGACCCCCAGGTGGACACTGCAGTGACTGGGAGGGAGGTGGGACAAGAGTTCCGGGGCCGGGTCCAGATTCCGGCTCGGCTCTTGGCTCCTGGGGGGAGGCGTGTGCCCCTCGCAGAGGACAGGCCGGCAGGGAAACCCTGAGGGTGGACGGCCAGGCCCCGGGCACAGTGGCTCACCTCGAAGCTTGGGCTGGATGCTCTTCGTAGGTCCCGGACAGCGGGGTGCCTCGAGACGGAAATGGTGCAGGAGGCATGTCCAGGTGCATTTCGTCCTGGGGAGCCCACTTGGAGCATTTGCTAACCTCCGGCACAGCCCGGCTGACTCTGCTCTGAGCCCAGGGGAATCAGGGTCCAGCCCCTCTGGGCGCCTCCGCTGGGACCCCTGGGCAGCCAGGTCCCCTGATGCTCTGTCCACTCTGTGCGCCTCAGCAAACGCATGTAACTCGCCAAGACGGGAAATGCAGCTGCTGTTTATTCTAAGTGCTTCCCCCAAGCCCCTCTCTCCTCTCCTCCGGGACTCTGATTACCCAGGCGGGATCTTTGGTTCTTGACCCACAGGTCAGTGGGCTTCTGCTCACTTCTTTTCCTTTTCTCTCTTCTTCAGATTGGATAAATTCTGCTGATTTGTTCTGTAGTTCACCAGCTCTGTCTTCTATCATCTCCAATCTGCTGTTGTGCACAGTAGTTTTTTTATTTTGAATACTGTATTTCTTGGCTCTAGAGTTTCTATTTGATTATGTTCTACAGTTTTTTTTTTATTACTGCTGACATTTCCTTTTTTTCATGCAAGGTGAGCATATTCTTTCACGTTTTACCTGAGCACACATTGAATGGCTCCCTTAAAGTCCGTGACTGCTGTCTTCATCACCTGGGTCACCTTGGTCACTGGGGCTGGAGGTCTGTTCAGATGGTAGACCACAGTTTTCCCTCTGTTTGTATGTCCAGTAAGTTTAGATTGCATCCTGCACATCTTGGACAATGCGTTGTGGAGATCCTGCCTCCCACCATGAGTGTCTGGATTTTTGTTTAATCAGGTCAATCAGGTAAACCCCAAGTTCTGTCTCCCTGCCATCTCTGACAGGTTTTCTCATGGCCACTTGGAGTCCTGCACATGTGTTGGGGTCAGTGGGAGATTTGGGGTGAGATCTCCCCTTTCTGGGATTCCTCCTTGGTCTCCAGCTGCTGTGGTCACCCAGCCATTTCTGGGTCTTCACACCAGTGGACGTGGGTTTTCCTCCTGAGGTTTTGCCCACCTGAATGGGGCAAACTTCCCTCAGGCAAAAGGCCCTGATGAGGGAAACGCACGCACATGTTCCCCTCCACGTACCGACTCCTCAGTCTGCCCAGCCTGCCGGTGTGTTCTGCTGGTTAGCTGCTTGTCTGCCCAGAGGATGCAGGGGGCCGGCAGGTCTGATGTGCACAAGCTCAGCCGTGGTGAGAAGTGGACCCTGGGAACCCCTCTTGAGATAAAGGGCCTGGTCCCAGCCTCAATGGGCTGACTCTGAGGGGGGCTGCCCCCCACGAAGGAGCACAGACCCCTCACTCAGGGCTCTTGTCAGAAGGTGTGGCTGACACTCTCCTGGCCAATTCTGACCAAGGATGAGTTCCTGGAACCCGGGCTGGGGAGGGGTTTCTGGTCTCAGTTTCCCATCTGTGCAATGGGCACAAAGGGGTCTGAGTGAACATATGAGTGGCACATGAACAGGGGTTCTGCATGTGGTGATGGTGGATCTTGTTGTTTTAATTGTTTTAATATGCTCATTATTCAGGAAGATTACATGAAGGGTGTGAGAATCCTCTGAAAAAGGGTTCTGGGGCAGGTGGCCCCTGTTTTTCTGTCTGACTCTACATTTCTCAAATGTATTTGATAACAGGACCCTCCTCTATTTTTTTAGAAACCCTATCAACACCCTGAGGCATGTGTTTCGAAAACATTATTGGGAGTAATCTGACTATTACCGTCATTCTAAATAATCTGAATTTCATCCACAAATCAAATCAGACTGCCATCTTCTCCAAACTGATCTGCCTTTATTTTCCTTTGGCCCTGATTTTTTTTAAACAAATTTATTTATTTTATTTTTGGCTGCGTTGTGTCTTTGTTGCTGCGCGCGGGCTTTCTCTAGTTGCGGTGAGCGGGGGCTACTCTTCGTTGTGTTGCGCGGGCTTCTCATTGCAGTGGCTTCTCTTGTTGCGGAGCACGGGCTCTAGGCACGCAAGCTTCAGTAGTTGTGGCACGCAGGCTCAGTAGTTGTGGCTCGTGGGCTCTAGAGCGCAGGCTCAGAAGTTGTGGCGCATGGGCTTAGTTGCTCCGCGGCCTGTGGGGTCTCCCTGGACCAGGGCTCGAACCCGTGTCTCCTGCATTGGCAGGCGGATTCTTAACCACTGCGCCACCAGGGAAGCCCTACTCTGATTTTTTCATCCATTAATTTTTCATCCTGATACATCATAAGTATTTCTATCAGCCCCCTTAAATGAAATTAATTGCTGTAGGTAAATAAATCAACTGCTTTCTAAGGGAAGAAATAGAAACACTGTTTATCCAGATTTGGGGGATATTAGGGAAAAATGTAAACTTCCGCGAAGCCAGATGATGTCACGTTGTTCTCAAGGCAGATTCAGGGGCCGCCCTCGAAGCACAGAAATACTGACCCCTCCGCTGCCTCAGCCTCCTAAGCGCCCGTCTCCTGGGGCCGGCTCTCCCCAGATGTGTGAGGCGGCTGGATGCCGACCTCGCTCTGCCACGTCTGACGACCATGAGGCACCACGTATTTCTTTTTTTAAACATCTTTATTGGAGTATAATTGCTTTACAATGGTGTGTTAGTTTCTGCTTTATAACAAAGTGAATCAGTTATACATATACATATGTTCCCATCTCTCTTCCCTCTTGCATCTCCCTCCCTCCCACCCTCCCTATCCCACCCCTCTAGGTGGTCACAAAGCACCGAGCTGATCTCCCTGTGCTATGCGGCTGCTTCCCACTAGCTATCTATTTTACGTTTGGTAGTGTCTATATGTCCATGCCACTGTCTCACTTTGTCCCAGCTTACCCTTCCCCCTCCCCATATCCTCAAGTCCATTCTCTAGTAGGTCTGTGTCTTTATTCCTGTCTTACCCCTAGGTTCTTCTTGACATTTTTTTCCTTAAATTCCATATATATGTGTTAGCATACGGTATTTGTCTTTCTCTTTCTGACTTACTTCACTCTGTATGACAGACTCTAGGTCCATCCACCTCATTACAAATAGCTCAATTTCATTTCTTTTTATAGCTGAGTAATATTCCATTGTATATATGTGCCACATCTTCTTTATCCATTCAACCAATGATGGACACTTAGGTTGTTTTCATCTCCAGGCTATTGTAAATAGAGCTGCAATGAACATTTTGGTACATGACTCTTTTTGAATTATGGTTTTCTTAGGGTATGTGCCCAGTAGTGGGATTGCTGGGTCATATGGTAGTTCTATTTGTAGTTTTTTAAGGAACCTCCATACTGTTCTCCATAGTGGCTGTACCAATTCACATTCCCACCAGCAGTGCAAGAGTGTTCCCTTTTCTCCACACCCTCTCCAGCATTTATTGTTTCTAGATTTTTTGATGATGGCCATTCTGACTGGTGTGAGATGATATCTCATTGTAGTTTTGATTTGCATTTCTCTAATGATTAATGATGTTGAGCATTCTTTCATGTGTTTGTTGGCAGTCTGTATATCTTCTTTGGAGAAATGTCTATTTAGGTCTTCTGCCCATTTTTGGATTGGGTTGTTTGTTTTTTTGTTATTGAGCTGCATGAGCTGCTTGTAAACTTTGGAGATTAATCCTTTGTCAGTTGCTTCATTTGCAAATATTTTCTTGCATTCTGAGGGTTGTATTTTGGTCTTGTTTATGGTTTCCTTTGCTGTGCAAAAGCTTTGCAGTTTCATTAGGTCCCATTTGTTTATTTTTATTTCCATTTCTCTAGGAGGTGGGTCAAAAAGGATCTTGCTGTGATTTATGTCATAGAGTGTTCTGCCTATGTTTTCCTCTAAGAGTTTGATAGTTTCTGGCCTTACATTTAGGTCTTTAATCCATTTTGAGCTTATTTTTGTGTATGGTGTTAGGGAGTGATCTAATCTCATACTTTTACATGTACCTGTCCAGTTTTCCCAGCACCACTAATTGAAGAGGATGTCCTTTCTCCACTGTACATTCCTGCCTCCTTTATCAAAGATAAGGTGACCATATGTGCGTGGGCTTATCTCTGGGCTTTCTATCCTGTTCCATTGATCTATCTTTCTGTTTTTGTGCCAGTACCATACTGTCTTGATTACTGTAGCTTTGTAGTATAGTCTGAAGTCAGGTAGCCTGATTCCTCCAGCTCCATTTTTCATTCTAAAGATTGCTTTGGCTATACGGGGTCTTTTGTGTTTCCATACAAATTGTGAAATTTTTTGTTCTAGTTCTGTGAAAAATGCCAGTGGTAGTTTGATAGGGATTGCATTGAATCTGTAGATTGCTTTGGGTAGTAGAGTCATTTTCACAATGTTGATTCTTCCAATCCAAGATCATGGTATATCTCTCCATCTATTTGTATCATCCTTAATTTCTTTCATCAGTGTCTTGTAATTTTCTGCATACAGGTCTTTTGTCTCCTTAGGTAGGTTTATTCCAAGATATTTTATTCTTTTTGTTGCAATGGTAAATGGGAGTGTTTTCTTGATTTCACTTTCAGATTTTTCATCCTTAGTGTATAGGAATGCCAGAGATTTCTGTGCATTAATTTTGTATCCTGCTACTTTACCAAATTCATTGATTAGCTCTAGTAGTTTTCTGGTAGCATCTTTAGGATTCTCTATGTATAGTATCATGTCATCTGCAAACAGTGACAGCTTTACTTCTTCTTTTCTGATTTGGATTCCTTTTATTTCATTTTCTTCTCTGATTGCTGTGGCTAAAACTTCCAAAACTGTGTTGAATAAGAGTGGTGAGAGTGGGCAAACTTGTCTTATTCCTGATCTTAGTGGAAATGCTTTCAGTTTTTCACCATTGAGGACGATGTTGGCTGTGGGTTTGTCATATATGGCCTTTATTATGTTGAGGAAAGTTCCCTCTATGACTACTTTCTGGAGGCTTTTTATCATAAACCGGTGTTGAATTTTGTCAAAAGATTTGTCTGCATCCATTGAGATGACCATATGGTTTTTCTCCTGCAATTTGTTAATATGGTGTATCACATTGATTGATTTGCGTATATTGAAGAATCCTTGCATTCCTGGAATAAACCCCACTTGATCATGGTGTATGATCCTTTTAATGTGATGTTGGATTCTGTTTGCTAGTATTTTTTCTTTTTTTTTTTTTTTTTGCGGTACGTGGGCCTCTCACTGTTGTGGCCTCTCCCATTGCGGAGCAAAGGCTCTGGATGCGCAGGCTCAGTGGCCATGGCTCACAGGCCCAGCCACTCCGTGGCATGTGGGATCTTCCTGGACTGGGGCATGAACCTGTGTCCCCTGCATTGGCAGGCGGACTCTCAACCACTGCGCCACCAGGGAAGCCCTGTTTGCTAGTATTTTGTTGAGGATTTTTGCATCTATGTTCATCAGTGATATTGGACTGTAGTTTTCTTTCTTTGTGGCATCCTTGTCTGGTTTTGATATCAGGGTGATGGTGGCCTCGTAGAATGAGTTTGGGAGTGTTCCTCCCTCTGTTATATTTTGGAAGAGTTTGAGAAGGATAGGTGTTAGCTCTTCTCTAAATGTTTGGTAGAATATGCCTGTGAAGCCATCTGGTCCTGGGCTTTTGTTTGTTGGAAGATTTTTAATCACAGTTTCAATTTCAGTGCTTGTGATTGGTCTGTTCTTATTTTCTATTTCTTCCTGATTCAGTCTTGGCAGGTTGTGCATTTCTAAGAATTTGTCTATTTCTTCCAGGTTGTCCATTTTATTGGCATAGAGTTGCTTGTAGTAATCTCTCATGATCTTTTGTATTTCTGCAGTGTCAGTTGTTACTTCTCCTTTTTCATTTCTAATTCTATTGATTTGAGTCTTCTCCCTTCTTTTCTTGATGAGTCTGGCTAATGGTTTATCAATTTTGTTTATCTTCTCAAAGAACCAGCTTTTAGTTTTATTGATCTTTGCTATCATTTCCTTCATTTCTTTTTCATTTATTTCTGATCTGATTTTTATGATTTCTTTCCTCCTGCTAACTTTGGGGTTTTTCTGTTCTTCTTTCTCTAATTGCTCTAGGTGCAAGGTTAGGTTGTTTATTCGAGATGTTTCCTGTTTCTTAAGGTAGGATTGTATTGCTATAAACTTCCCTCTTAGAACTGTTTTGCTGCATCCCATAGGTTTTGGGTTGTCGTGTCTCCATTGTCATTTGTTTCTAGGTATTTTTTGATTTCCTCTTCGACTTCTTCAGTGATCACTTCGTTATTAAGTAGTGTATTGTTTAGCCTTCATGTGTTTGTATTTTTTACAGATATTTTTCCTGTAATTGATATCTAGTCTCATAGCGTTGTGGTCGGAAAAGATACTTGATACAATTTCAATTTTCTTAAATTTACCAAGGCTTGATTTGTGACCCAAGATATGATCTATCCTGGAGATTGTTCCATGAGCACTTGAGAAAAATGTGTATTCTGTTGTTTTTGGATAGAATGTCCTATAAATATCAATTAAGTCCATTTTGTTTAATGTATCATTTAAAGCTTGTGTTTCCTTATTTATTTTCATTTTGGATGATCTGTCAATTGGCGAAAGTGGGGTGTTAAAGTCCCCTACTATGAATGTGTTACTGTCGATTTCCCCTTTTATGGCTGTTAGTATTTGCCTTATGTATTGAGGTGCTCCTATGTTGGGTGCATAAATATTTACAATTGTTATATCTTCTTCTTGGATCTATCCCTTGATCATTATGTAGTGTCCTGCTTTGTCTCTTCTAATGGTTTTTATTTTAAAGAGGTCTATTTTGTCTGATATGAGAATTGCTACTCCAGCTTTCTTTTGGTTTCCATTTGCATGGAATATCTTTTTCCATCCCCTCACTTTCAGTCTGTATGCATCTCTAGGTCTGAAGTGGGTCTCTTGTAGACAGCATATATATGGGTCTTGTTTTTGTATCCATTCAGCCAGTCTGTGTCTTTTGGTGGGAGCATTTAATCCATTTACATTTAAGGTAATTATCGATACGTATGTTCCTATTCCCATTTTCTTAATTGTTTTAGGTTTGTTATTATAGGTCTTTTCCTTCTCTTGTGTTTCTTGCCTAGAGAAGATCCTTTAGCATTTGTTGTAAAGCTGGTTTGGTGGTGCTGAACTCTCTCAGCTTTTGCTTGTCTGTAAAGGTTTTAATTTCTCCATCAAATCTGAATGAGATCCTTGCTGTGTAGAGTAATCTTTGTTGCAGGTTTTTCTCCTTCATCACTTTAAATATGTCCTGCCAGTCCCTTCTGGCTTGCAGAGTTTCTGCTGAAAGATCAGCTGTTAACCTTATGGGGATTCCCTTGTGTGTTATTTGTTGTTTTCCCCTTGCTGCTTTTAATATGTTTTCTTTGTATTTAATTTTTGACAGTTTGATTAATATGTGTCTTGGCGTGTTTCTCCTTGGATTTACCCTGTATGGGACTCTCTGTGCTTCCTGGACTTGATTAACTATTTCCTTTCCCATATTAGGGAAGTTTTCAACTATAATCTCTTCAAATATTTTCTCAGTCCCTTTCTTTTTTCTCTTCTTCTTCTGGAACCCCTATAATTCGAATGTTGGTGCATTTAATGTTGTCCCAGAGGTCTCTGAGACTGTCCTCAGTTCTTTTCATTCTTTTTCCTTTATTCTGCTCTGCAGTAGTTATTTCCACTATTTTATCTTCCAGGTCACTTATCCGTTCTTCTGCCTCAGTTATTCTGCTATTGATCCCTTCTAGAGTATTTTTAATTTCATTTATTGTGTTGTTCATCATTGCTTGTTTCATCTTTAGTTCTTCTAGGTCCTTGTTAAATGTTTCTTGCATTTTCTCTATTCTATTTCCAAGATTTTGGATCATCTTTATTATCATTATTCTGAATTCTTTTTCAGGTAGACTGCCTATTTCCTCTTCATTTGTTAGGTCTGGTGGGTTTTTATCTTGCTCCTTCAACTGCTGTGTTTTTTTTGTCTTCTCATTTTGCTTATCTTACTGTGTGTGGGGTCTCCTTTTTGCAGGCTGCAGGTTCGTAGTTCCCGTTGTTTTTGGTGTCTGTCCCCCGTGGCTAAGGTTGGTTCAGTGGGTTGCGTAGGCTTCCTGGTAGAGGGGACTAGTGCCTGTGTTCTGGTGGATGAGGCTGGATCTTGTCTTTCTGGTGGGCAAGTCCACGTCTGGTGGTGTGTTTTGGGGTGTCTGTGGACTTATTATGATTTTAGGCAGCCTCTCTGCTAATGGGTGGGGTTGTGTTCCTGTCTTGCTAGTTGTTTGACATAGGGTGTCCAGCACTGTAGCTTGCTGGTCGTTGAGTGAAGCTGGGTGTTGGTGTTGAGATGGAGATCTCTGGGAGATTTTCGCCATTTCATATTACGTGGAGCTGGGAGGTCTCTTGTGGACCAGTGTACTGAAGTTGGCTCTCCCACCTCAGAGGCACAGCACTGACTCCTGGCTGCAGCACCAAGAGCCTTTCATCCACACGGCTCAGAATAAAAGGGAGAAAAAGTAGAAAGAAAGAATTAGTAGAAGTAGAAAGAAAGAAAGAAAGGAGGAAAGAAGGAAAGAAAGGAGGGAGGGAGGGAGGAAGGAAGGAAGGAAAAAAGAAACAAAGAAAGAAGATAAAGTAAAATAAAATAAAGTAAGATAAAATATAATAAAGTTATTAAAATAAAAAATAATTATTAAGAAAAAAATTTAAAAAAAAAACCCCAAACAAACAAAAAACCGGACGGATAGAGCCCTAGGACAAATGGTGGAAGCAAAGCTATGCAGACAAAATCTCACACAGAAGCATACACATACACACAAAAAGAGGAAAAGGGGAAAAAATCATAAATCTTGCTCTCAAAGTCCACCTCCCCAATTTGGGATGATTCATTGTCTATTCATGTATTCCACAGATGCAGGTTACATCAAGTTGATTGTGGAGCTTTAATCCGCTGCTCCTGAGGCGGCTGGGAGAGATTTCCCTTTCTCTTCTTTGTTCTCACAGCTCCCAGGGCTCAGCTTTGGATTTGGCCCCGCCTCTGCATGTAGGTCGCCGGAGGGCGTCTGTTCTTTGCTCAGACAGGACGGGGTTAAAGGAGCCGCTGATTCGGGGGCTCTGGCTCACTGAGGCGGGGGGAGGGAGGGGCACGGTTGCGGTTGCGGGGCGGGCCTGCGGCGGCAGAGGCCGGCGTGACGTTGCACCATCCTGAGGTGCGCCGTGCGTTCTCGCAGGGAAGTTGTCCCTGGATCCCGGGACCCTGGCGGTGGCGGGCTGCACAGGCTCCCTGGAAGGTGGGTGTGGATAGTGACCTGTGCTCGCACACAGGCTTCTTGGTGGCGGCAGCAGCAGCCTTAGCGTCTCATGCCCGTCTCTGGGGTCCGCGCTTTTACCCGCGGCTCGCGCCCGTGTCTGGAGCTCCTTTAAGCAGCGTTCTTAATCCCTTCTCCTCGCGCACAAGCCTCTTGACCCTTCGGCAGCTCCAGACTTTTCACCGGACTCCCTCCTGGCTAGCCGTGGTGCACTAACCCTCTGCAGGCTGTGTTCACGCCGCCACCCCCAGTCCTCTCCCTGCGCTCCGACAGAAGCCCGAGCCTCAGCTCCCTGCCCCGCCCACCCTGGCGGGGGAGCAGACAAGCCTCTCGGGCTGGTGAGTGCCGGTCGGCCCTGATCCTCTGTGCGGGAATCTCTCCGCTTTGCCCTCCGCACCCCTGTGGCTGCGCTCTCCTCCTCGGCTCTGAAGTTTCCCCCTCCCTCACCTGCAGTCTCCGCCCGTGAAGGGGCTTCTAGTGTGTGGAAACCTTTCCTCCTTCACAGCTCCCTCCCACTGGTGCAGGGCCCGTCCCTATGCTTTTGTCTCTGTTTATTTATTTATTTACTTTTTGTCCTACCCAGGTACATGGGGAGTTCCTTGCCTTTTGGGAGGTCTGAGGTCTTCTGCCAGCGTTCAGTAGGTGTTCTGTAGGAGTTGTTCCACGTGTAGATGTATTTCTGGTGTATCTGTCGGGAGGAAGGTGATCTCCGCGTCTTACTCTTCCGCCATCTTCCCCCTCTCCCAAACACTTTAATAATAGTAATTTTTCTGATGCATGAGCATGGAGTATTGTTTTCTATTGTGTCTTCAGTTTCTTTATCAATGCTTTATAGTTTTCTGAGTATAGGTCTTTCATGTCCTTGGTTAGATTTATTGCTAAATAGTTCATTCTTTTCGATGGAATTGTCAGTGGGATTGTTTTCTTAATTTTTCTTGCTGGTGGTTCATTATTAGTGTATAGAAACAAAAGTGATTTGTGTATATTGATTCCATATTTTGCAACTTTACTGAATTTATTTTTTAGCATATTTTTTGAAGTAATGTGAAAAATTGCAATACTAAAATCTCACAGTTTCTACTGTACCCCAGGTAATCCACAGGACCCAAGAGATGGTAGCTACTAATATACTCCTCCCATGGTGCCTCTTCATACCATGTGGACTCCTACAAGGGAAATAAGTATCACAACTTTGGTTGAACGTGGTCTGGGTAAGTCTTGTCCTCTATAACAAAATTTGATGTCTGTCTTATCTGATTTTCTGGCATGATACTGACATGGTTGTCTAGAAAAGTAATTTAGTTTCCAGTAATTTAAAATGTACCGAAAAGTTGCAATAATGGCAAAAAGTACTCACGTTTGCCACTTCACACAAAATGCTCAGTGTGTTTTGCCCAAGGAACCAGCACATAACCCCTAAATGAAGAAATCCTGATGTCCACATTATAATTTAATACTCAGCCCCACTTCAACTTTCACCTGCTGTCCCAACTGTATGAAGATGTCTTTTTCCATCCTGATCTGGTTTTCTTTTTCTGGACCCATTACTGAGTTTCTCCCTCATTTGGACAACCGTGATAGATTTGAAGCAGACAAGATGAATATGGGATCTAGGTGGCCTTTTCTGTATGGCTTTTTTCACTAAGAATGTTTTTAATGTTCATTTTTGTAACAAATATCAGCGCTGCACTTCTTTTTCATTGTCATTAAAAATACAAAACACGACTTTAGCATTTAATTCACTTTACGTATACAGTTTTGTGGTATTAACTACCTTCATATAGTTGCACAAGCAAGTTAACTAACATGTGTACCTCCTGTGTGCATGGCAGATACCCAGGAAATTGAGTAACACCCTGAAACGGCCCAAGACATCACCTTAAATACCGTCTTCATCTAAAAGGAAAAAACAGGAAGGCTATAGTTGTTTCTGTCTACATTCATTTGATTGTATATGGTTTCCAATTGATGGTGTATAACTAGTTGTGGAGAAGTCATGGGATAGGTGGCTTCATTTCAGTTTGAATTTCCAAATTTAGTGGATTCTGCAGGCTTGATACAAGGTTTACAAATTTCATATTGGATCAGGACCTCCCATGGTGTAACTGGTATTCATGGTTTGTTCAACAATTAAAGTTCTGCGTGATATGAGTTCATCCCGGAGTAATCCAGGTTAGTTTCTGTTATACATTTGTCCCAGGATGAAAGGACAAGAGAAATAAGACCTGATTTATAAAAGTGCCTTCAAACTAATTGATACTGAAGTATAGTTGGCCTACAATGTTGTGTTAATTTCTACTGTACAGCAAAGTGATTCATATGTACATACATACATATTTTTCATATTCTTTTCCATTATGGCTAATTACAGGGTATTGAATACAGTTCCCTGTGCTGTACAGTAAGACCTTGTTTATCCATCCTATATATAATAATTTGCATCTACTAATCCCAAACTCCCAATCCATCCCTCTCCCCTGTCTTCCCCTTGACAACCACAAGTCTGTTTTCTATATTTGTGAGTCTGTTTTTGTCCTGTAGATAGGTTCATTTGGGTCTCATTTTATAATCCACATATAAGTGATATCATATGGTATTTGTTGTTCTCTGTCTGACTTACTTCACTTTGTATGATAATCTCTAGGTCCATCCATGTAGCTGCAAATGGCATTATTTCATTCTGTTTTATGGCTGAGTAATATTCCATTGTATATATGTACCACATCTTCTATATCCATTCATCTGTTGAGGGACATTAAGGTTGCTTCCATGTCTTGGCTGTTGTGAATAGTGCTGCTGTGAATGCCGGGGTGCACGTATCTTTTAGAATTATAGTTTTGTCTGGATGTGTGCCCAGGAGTGGGATTGCTGGTTCATATGGTAATTCTGTTTTTAGTTTTTGAGGAACCTCCATACTGTTTCCCATAGTGGCTGCATCAATTTACATTCCCACCAGTAGTGTAGGAGGGTTCCCTTTTCTCCACATCCCTTCCAGCATTTATTTCTAGACATTTTAATGATGGCCATTCTGACCACTGTGAGGTGGTAACTCACTGTAGTTTTGATTTGCATTCTCTAATAATTAGTGATGTGGAGTGTCTTTTCAGGTGCCTATTAGCCATCTGTATGTCTTTGGAGAAATGTCTATTTAGACCTTCTGCCTATTTTTTTTTTTTTTTTTGAGTTGTATGAGCTGTTTGTATATTTTAGAATTAAGCCCTTGTTGGTCGCATCATTTGCAGGTATTTTCTCCCAAACAGTGAGCACAGGTTCTGGAACAACTGGATACCCACATGCAGAAGAGTAAAGTTGGACCCTTACCTCCCCCGACCCCATATACAAAATCAATGCAAAATGGACCAAAGGCCTAGATGCAAGAATGAAAATTATAGAACTCGTAGAAGAAAACATGAGAGTAAATCTACATGACCTTGGATTTGGTCATGATTTCATAGATCTACCAAAAGCACAAGCAACAAAAGACAAAATAGATGAATTGGACTTCCTCAAAATGAAAAACAGTTGTGTATAAAAGGAGCAAGGAATAAGATAATCCACCATCCAAAATGGCCCAAGATGTTTGCAAACCATGTATCTGATAAAGGACTGTAGCCCAGCAGCCAAGCCCCCCGTGGTCCAGTGGAGTGTCTGTGCGGCCCCTCCCGTCCTCGGTGATCAGGGGATTTCAGGCCCCACAGCACCCGAGGGGTGGACACGGGTCATCCTCAGCACCCTCAGGGAGTGAGAGCTGGATGGTTTTGAGCCCAGATGCCCTCCCATTACTGCCCTCAAAGGCTGAAGGCTTCAGCATGCCTCCAGAAGGACACAGAGTATTTGCAAGTCTTTGAGAACCAAGAGAACCGTCTTCACTTTTCTGAAAGGGCATCTTATTATTTCACAGCATGACCATTTTCAATCTGGCTCTCAGGGGTGCCCTCCAACCTTCCTGATTTCTCTGAGAGTGGCCATGGTGGTTTGGCTGTCCCCAGTCCCCACACCAGGTGACAAGGCCAGTGGGGCCAGAACTTGGTGGTCCTTAGCTTCGCTGGAGACTAACCCAGACTCTCAGCCTGCGATTGAACGTGGACGCCCCTGCTTCTCCCCATCACCTATTCTCATCTCCTCCTCTGTCTCTCTTCCTCTTGCTTTTCAGTCTCAGATTTACCTGACGGCCACCACTCACAGCTCCCACAGAACCCAGAGATTTCTCCTGGAAGGAAATGTTCTGGAAAATCAGAGGGATAAATAAAGGATGCAGCTGATTCCCGCCTTGTGCTGACGCCCAAGAGGGTGAGGAGACTCAGTGTTTTCTCATTAGAATTTAAAATCCTCCAAGTAATAGATCATTGCGGGGGGTGGACATCCAGTGTTCTCCTGCTCATTCTAATAATGTCATTCCTGGATTTTAGTGTGGTAAATAATTTATATTATAAATATGCAGAGGGGGGGATATCCATTTAAAAAATGTTAGAGGTAACTCCAAGGGATTTACAACAAGCAAGGACACAGAACCCTGTGTCCAGACACTGGCTGAGAGGCTCCTACCATGAGCCGCAGTCCCTTGGAGGGCGGAGTGGCCATGACTCTCCTCCCGCAGGTGAGCCTACACAGGCACATCCCACGTGGGACCACTGCATCGCAGAATCTTAGAGTGGCCGATGGCAGGCAGCTGGCTAGAGATGCGGACAAGAGAAAACTGCCCAGCAGCCTGGGACAAACCTGGGGTGAGGCCTTAGGAAGGGCCAGTGTCAGAGCCTCAGAGATAACTTGAAGAGAGTTCAGGCTGTTAAGGACATCATCATAGATGTACTTAGGGACATATTCAGGGCCTTAGTTATGGACAGGATCAGGGCATTATTTAGTGACAGCTTAGACTATAAGGGACAGCATCAGGGCCTAAGTTAGGGACAGTGTCAGTGCTTCACTTAGAGATAATGTGAGAGCCTTAGTTAGACACAGTTCAGGCTGTTACTTAGGGATATCTTCAGGGCCTTAGGCCAGCATCATGGCCATAATTAGAACCAGTGTCAGGGCGTTAGTTAGGGCCAAAACTAGGGTGTTAGTTAGGGAAAGAGTCAGGTCATTAGTTACAGACAGTGTCAGGGTTTTAGGTAGGGACAGCGGCAAGTCCTTAGTTAAGGTGTCGAGGCCTCACTTAGGGGCAGCGTCAGGATGTTAGGGAGAGTCAGGACATTAGAATTTCAGATTCTGAGGTAGAGACAGCATCAGGGCCTTAGTTAGGGACAGCGTCAGAGACTTACCTAGGGACATATTCAGGGCCTTAGTTATGGACAGGATCAGGGTGATACAGAGGAACACCTAAGGATATTAGGGACATCTTCAGGGCCTCAATTAGGGATAGCATCAGGGTATTAGTTAGAGAAAGAGTCAGGCCATTATTATAGATAGTGTCAGTGCCTTAGGTAGAGAAAGCATCAGGGCCTTAGTTAAGGACAGCGTCAGAGACATACTTAGGGACATATTCAGGGCCTTAGTTATGGACAGGATCAGGGCGTTATTGAGAGATACATGAGGCTATTAGGGACAGCATCAGGGTGTTAGGGAAAGAATCGACCGTTATTATAGACAGTGACAGTGCCTCAGGTAGAGACATCATCATAGCCTTAGTTAGGAAGAGGGTCAGGTCCTTGGGGAGGGACAGGGTCAGGCCAACAGTGAGGGACATCTAAGGCTATTAGGGACATCATCAAGGCCTTAGATTGGGCCAGCATCAGGGCTGTAGTGTCGACCAGTGTCAGGGAATTAATGAAGGACAAAATTAGGGTGTTAGTTAGGGAAAGAGTCAGGTCATTAGTTACAGACAGTTTTAGGGCCTCAGGTAGAATCGGCATCAAGGCCTTAGTTAGGAAGAGCATCGGGACGTTAGTTAGGGCCAGCAACAGGGCCTTAGTTAGGGACAGTGTTGTCAGGCCCTCAGCGATCACTTGAGGGCCTTCGTAAGAGACAGTGTAGGCCGTTAGTTAGGGACACTTCAGAGACTTTCTTAGGGATATATTCAGGGCCTTAGGAACAGAATCAGGGTGTTATTTTGTGACCGCTTAGGCACTAAGGGACAGCATCAAAGCCTAAGTTAGGGAGGGTGTCAGCGTCTTGGGGATAGTGTTAGAGACTTTGTAAATTATAGCTTAGGCCATTAGCTAGGGACAGTGTCAGGGGCTTATTAAGGGCAGTGTCAGAGACTTAATGAGGGACATCTTCAGGGCCTTAGTTATGGACAGGATCAGGTCCATACTTGGGACCAGTGTCAGGCCGTTATTTAGGGGCAGTGTCAGGGCCTTCTGTAGAGACAGCATCAAGGCCCTTAGTAAGAAAGAGGGTCAGGGCCTTAGGACAGGGTCAGAGACGTCCTCAGGCACATATTCAGGGCCTTAGTAATGGACAGGATCAGGACCCCAGTGAGGGACATCTAAGTGTATTAGGGACATTGTCAGGGCCTTAGATATGGTCAGCGTCGGGGCCGTAGTTAGGACCAGTGTCAGGGCGTTATTTAGGGACAAAATTAGGATGTTAGTTAAGGAAAAAGTCAGGAAATTGGTTACAGACAGTGTCAGCTTCTCAGCTAGAGACTTCAAGGTCTTAGTGAGAGCATCAGCATCTCAGGTAGGAGCTGTATCAGGCCATTACTTACAGACAGTGTCAAGGCCTTAATTAGGGAGAGTGTCAGGGCCTCAGAGAAAAACTTGAGGGCCTTAGTAAGAGACACTTCAGGCTGTTCGTTAGGGACATCATCAGGGCGTTAGTTATGGACAGGGTCAGGGTATTAGTGAAAGACAGCTCAGGCAATTAGGCACACCGTCAGGGCCTTGGGTAGGGGCAGCATCAGGGAGTAGTTGGGGAAAGAGTGAGGCTGTTAGGTAAAGACAGACTCAGGGCCTTAGTTAGAGACAGTGTCAGGTTCTTCATTAGGGACACTGTCATGGCCTCAGTTAAAGATAACTTGAGGGTCTTAGTTAGAGATAGTGTCAGGGACTTAGTTATGGACATCATTAGGGCCTCAGTTAGAGGTAATTTGAGGGCCTTAGTAAGAGACATTTTGGGTCATTAGTGACATTGTCTGGACCTTAGTGCCGTCTTCAGTACATCATTTATGGGCCGCATCAGGGCATTAATGAGGGACAGCTGAAGTTATAGGGACCATATCAGGGTCTTAGTTAGGGACTGTGTCAGAACCTTTGTTAGGGAAAGAGTGAGGCCACTAGTTAAAGACAGACTCAGGGCCTTAGTTAGAGACAGTCTCAGTCCTTAATTATGGAGAGTTTCAGGGCCTCAGTTAAAGATAAGTTGAGGGCCTTTGTTAAGGACAGCCTCCAGGCCTCAGTTAGGGACAGGTTCACAGCCTTGGGACTAAATTCAGGGCCTTAGTTAGGGACAGCATCAGGGATTTAGTTATCATAAGAGGCTCGACATTAGCTAAAGACAAGGTTAGGTTGAGGTCTAGGGATAGCGTCAGGAAATGACCTAGGGATACTGTCAAGGCAATAGCTACTTAGAGCATCATTGCCTAATTTAGGACCAGTGTCAGGGCTTCAGGTAGGGACAGTGTCAGAGCCTGACTTAGGGAGAGCGACAGGACCTGAGTGAGGCCTAGCGTCAGGCCCTTAGCTGGGCACACTGTCAGGGCATGATGTAGGAACAGCATCAGGGCCTTTGTTGGATCAGCAATAGGGTCTTAGTTAAAGACATGATGAGGGCCTGAGGTAGTCACAGCGACAAGGCCTCAGGTAGGCATAGCTTCAGGGCCTGAGTTAGGCACAGCCTCAGGCCTTCACTTAGGGACAGCGACAGGGCTTTCTTAGGGACAGTGTCAGGACCTTGGTTAGAAATGGGTCAGGATATTAGCTCAGGATAGTGTCCGGATTTTAGTTATTGCCAGCAGCAGGGCCTATATTATGGACAGATTCCAGGCCTTAGTTAGAGACAGTGTCAGGGCCTTAGTTAGGACTAGTCTGGGCCTTAGTTAGGGAGAGCATTAAGGCTTCAGTGAGGATAAGAGGCAGGAAATTAGCTCGGGACAGAGTCAGCTTCCAGGCCAGGGATAGTGTCAGGAAGTGAGCTAGGGATAGCGTGAAGACCTTAGTTACTGAGAGCATCAGGGCCTTAGTTAGGACCAGTGTCAGGTCCTTAATCAGGACCAGTGTCAGGGCTTGATGTAGGGGTAGCGTCAGAGCCTAACTATCAGGGCCTAAGTGAGGCCTATCTCTAGGGCCTGAGTGAGGGACAGTGTCAGGGCATGACCTAGGAGCAGGATAAGGGTCTCTGTAGGATCAGCATTGGGGTCTTCGTTAAAGACATTCTCAGGGCCTCTGTTAGGGACAGCCTCAGGGCCTCACTTAGGGACAGGGTCAGGGCTTACTTTGGGACAGTTTCGGGACCTTGGTAAGACATGGGTCAGGATATTAGCTCAGGATAATGTCAGCACTTTAGATATTGACGGCAGCAGGGCCTTAGTGACAGTGCCAGGGCCTGACTTAGGACGAGCATCAGAGCCTTTGTTAGGTACAGTGTCAGGGACTGAGTTAGGAATAGTGTTAGGGCCTCAGTTAGGGACAGTGTCAGGGCCGGATTTAGGACAAGCATCTAGGCCTTAGTTAGGGACAGTGTCAGGGCCTTGGGACTAAATTCGGGGTCTGAGGTATTCACAGCATAAGGACTTCACTTAGCTTAAGAGGCAGGACATTTGCTAGGGACAGGGTTAGGGTAAAGTTTAGGGATCGTGTCAGGAAATGACCTAGGGATAGTGTCAAGACCTTAGTTACTGATAGTATCAGGGGCTTATTTAGGACCAGTATCATGGCTTCAGGTAGGGACAGCATCAGAGCCTGATTTAGGGAGAGTGACAGGGCCTGAGTGAGGCCTAGCGTCAGGCCCTTAGCTGGGGACACTGTCAGGGCATGATGTAGGAGCTGCATCAGGGCCTTTGTTGGATCAGCAATAGGGTCTTAGTTAAAGACATGATGAGGGCCTGAGGTGGTCACAGCGACAAGGCCTCAGTTAAGCATAGCTTCAGGGCCTGAGTTAGGCACAGCCTCAGGTCTTCACTTAGGGACAGCGACAGGGCTTTCTTAGAGACAGTGTCAGGACCTTGGTAAGACATGGGTCAGGATAGTAGCTCAGGATGATGTCAGGACTGTAGATATTGAGGGCCACAGGGCCTTAGAGACAGTGTCAGTGCCTGACTTAGGATGAGCATCAGAGCCTTTGTTAGGTACAGTGTCAGGGACTGAGTTAGGTGTATTGTCAGGGCCTGAGTTCGGATGAGCCTCCAGGCCTCAGTTAGGGACAGGTTCACGGCCTCGGGACTAATTTCAGGGCCTTAGTTAAGGGCAGCATCAGGGATTTAGTTAGCATAAGGGGCTCGACTTTAGTTAAAGACAAGGTTAGGTTAAGGTCTAGGGATAGTGTCAGGACATGACCTAGGGATAGTGTCAAGACCTTAGTTACTTAGAGCATCAGGGCCTAATTTAGGACCAGTGTGAAGGTTTCAGGTAGGGACAGCATCAGAGCCTGACTTAGGGAGAGTGACAGGGCCTGAGTGAGGCCTAGCGTCAGGCCCTTAGCTGGGGACACTGTCAGGGCGTGATGTAGGAGCTGCATCAGGGCCTTTGTTGGATCAGCAATAGGGTCTTAGTTAAAGACATGATCAGGGCCTGAGGTAGTCACAGCGACAAGGCCTCAGGTAGGCATAGCTTCAGGGCCTGAGTTAGGCACAGCCTTAGGTCTTCACTTAGGGACAGCGACAGGACTTTCTTAGGGACAGTGTCAGGCCCTTGGTTAGGAATGGGTCAGGATATTAGCTCCGGATAGTGTCCGGATTTTAGTTATTACCGGTAGCAGGGCCTATATTAGGGACAGATTCCGGGCCTTAGTTAGAGACAGTGTCAGGGCCTTAGTTAGGACTACTCTGGGCCTTATTTAGGGAGAGCATTAGGACTTCATTGAGGATAAGAGGCAGGAAGTTAGCTCGGGATAGAGTCAGCTTCCAGGCCAGGGATAGTGTCAGGAAATGAGCTAGGGATAGCGTGAAGACCTTAGTTATTGAGAGCATCAGGGCCTTAGTTAGGAACAGTGTCAGGGCCTTAATCAGGATCAGTGTCAGGTCTTGATGTAGGGACAGCATCAGAGCCTAATTAAGGTATGGCGACAGGGCCCCGTGAGGCCTATCTTTAGGGCCTGAGTGAGGGACAGTGTCAGGGCATGACGTAGGAGTAGTATAAGGGCCTCTGTAGGATCAGCCTTAGGGTCTTCGTAAAAGCCATTCTCAGGGCCTCTGTTAGGGACATCCTCAGGGCCTCACTTAGGGACAGCGTCAAGGCTTACTTAGGGACAGTTTCAGGACCTTGGTAAGATGTGGGTCAGGATAGTAGCTCAGGATAGTGTTAGGACATTAGATATTGAGGGCAGCAGGGCCTTAGTTAGAGACAGTGTCAGGGCCTGCGTTAGGACTAGCATCAGAGCCTCTGTTAGCTACCGTGTCAGGGCCTGAGTTAGGAATAGTGTTAGGGCGTTAGTGAGGGACAGTTCTGGGCCGGATTTAGGACGAGCATCTAGGCCTTAGTTAGGGACAGTGTCCTGGCCTTGGGCCTAAATTCAGTGTCTGTGTTAGGCACAGAGTAAGGGCTTCAGTTAGCATAAGAGGCAGGATATTTGCTAGGGACAGGGTTAGGGTAAAGTTTATGGATCATGTCAGGAAATGACCTAGGGATAGTGTCAAGACCTTAGTCACTGAGAGTATCAGGGCCTTAATTAGAACCAGTATCAAGGATTCAGGTAGGGACAGCATCAGAGCCTGACTTAGGGAGAGTGACAGGGCCTGAGTGAGGCCTAGCGTCAGCCCTTAGCTGGGGACACTGTAAGGGCATGATGTAGCAGCAGCATCAGGGCCTTTGTTGGATCAGCAGTAGGGTCTTAGTTGCTAAGCAACATCCAGGCCCGGAGCCCTTCGGAGTCACTCTGTGTAGGCCGCGTGTAGTGCAACACACTGCAGTGTTTTGGGGACAGCTTGATTTACCCAATACTCCCACATGTTCACAAACACCTTTCTAGCATGTCCAACATGCCGTGTAAGTCTGACTCATTGCCCTAGTCTGAGCTGCACTAAGAGAAACACTTGGCTTCGCATTCCATCTAAGACCTCCTACCTGAAGTCACCCTGCCTCCAAGAATAAGTCAGCTTGCATTCCTACTGCAACTAAAGCCCAGTTCTTCGAGTAACACTGCAGGCTTTTGAAGAGGCACAGGCCCGAATTCCTACCTAGGGCGTTCCTTGGTTGACGTAGTTCACTAGATGCAGAACATCTTGCTTGGAGGAGTTGGTTCAGGGAAGGAACCAGTTGTAATCTGTGTCTCTTTTGACTTGTTAGAAAGCACAGGGATGTATGCTGCGTGTGCCCGTGGAAATGGGGGCCTGATGGAACTACCCTTGCTTTCCCATTTTGAAAGCTCCATGCATGTTGCCTTGAAGCTACCTGAAATTCACTGCTGTTGACAGAACTCTAGCCACTGTAGGCATGGCTCTGCAAAGAAAGTGAGTTTCCTATAGCTAAACAGGGTTCTTCCATGGCTGGGGTGGGGCTCAGCCTGCCATGCTCTAGAGCTAAATGGAAACTCAACTTGAGTACTTGCCTCAAGGTAAGGCCCTGAGTAGACATGCAGAAAGGGAGGCATGCGGCTGTTTCCATGAGGTCTTCATCGGGGTTCTGCCTTATTTTAAAGAAGTACCCTTTTCAGGATTCCTATGCCCCTTGGGTGTGCATCCTTTTCCCTCCAAGGTCACTGAGAACCTCCAGACCTTCTGTGGGCCTGCTGACCAAAATCGAGGCCCATAGGTCCCTTGGAGGTCCTCTGTGTATGACGAGTGATGGGCAACACATTGCACGTTACTTAAGGAGAGCTACATTGCCAGAGCACTCGAACAGCATCAGGACCACATTTATAGCCAGTCCGAGGTGCCATGGAAGTCTTCATCATGGCTCTCGTCTGAGCTGCCAGGAGAAAACACTCTGCCTAGAATTTTTCGAAGACCTCGTACCTGAAGTCACTATACTCAGGTAGGAAGTCAGCATCCTACCATGCTGTGTCGCTAATGGGACATTAAACGAGAGCACTTGCCTCGAGGTAAGGCCCTGAATTGCCAGGCAGTAGTGGAGGCGTGCAGCAGTTTCCATGAGGCCATAGCCACTGCTCTGCATTATCTTAATGGCAGTATGCTTTTCAGGACACCTAGGAGCCTCGCGGGGGCACCCTCTTCCGGCAGGAACAGTGAGTACCCCCAGCCCCCCCTGGGCCTGCTAAGTAACTTCCAGGCTCGTAGCCCTTCGGAGTCACTGTGTGTATGCTGAGTGTAGGGCAACACACTGCACTCTTTTTTGGGACAGCTTGATTTCCCCAGTACTCCCACAGGTTCAGGTAAACCGTTCTAGCACGTCCAACATGCCATGTAAGTCTGACTTATTGCCCTAGACTGAGCTGGACATAGAAAAACACTCGGTTTCCCATTCCATCTAGGACCTCCTTCCTGAGTTCACCCTGCTTCCAGGATACGGTCGGCATGTGTTACTACCTGAACGAAAGCACAGCTCTTCATGTAACAGTACAGGCTTTTGAAGAGCCACAAGCCCGAAGTTCTACCTAGGGTGATCCTTGGTTGATGTAGTTCACTAGATGCAGAACACCTTGCTTGGAGAAGTTGATTCAGGGAAGGAACCAGTGTGTAATCGGTGTCTCTTTCGACTTGTTAGAAACAACAGGGATATATGCTGCCTGTGCCCATGAAATGGGGGCCTGATGGAACTAGCCTTGCTTTCCCATTTTGAAAGCTCCATTCATGCTGCCTTGAAACTACCTGAAATTCACTGCTGTTTACAGGCCTCTAGACACGGTAAGCATGGCTCTGAGAAGAAAATGAGTTTTCTCTAGCTAAACCGGTTGCTTCCATGGCCGGGGTGGAGCTCAGCCTGCCATGCTCTAGAGCTAAAGGGAAACTCAACGTGAGTACTTGCCTCGAGGTAAGGCCCTGAGTAGCCAGGCAGAAATGGAGGCGTGCATCTCTTTCCATGAGGTCTTATTCGCGTTCTCCTTTATTTTAGAGGAAGTACCCTTTTCAGGACTCCTAAGCCCCTCGGGTGTGCATCATTTTCCCTCCAGGATCACTGAGTACCTCCAGAAATCTTGTGGGCCTGCTGAGCAAAAACGAGGCCCGTAGGTCGCTCCCTCGGAGGCCCTCTGTGTATGCCAAGTGATGGGCAACACACTGCACGTTCCTTAAGGAGAGCTACATTTCCAGAGCCATCGAACTGCCTCAGGACCCCATTTGTGGCCAATCCGACGTGCCATGGAAGTCTTCGTCATGGCTGTTGTCTAGGCGACCATGAGAAAACATTCAGCTTAGAATTCTTCGAAGACTACTAACTGAAGTCACCCTAGTCAAGGAGAAAGTCAGCATCCTACCATGCTCTGTCGCTCACGGGACACTCAAAGTGAGCACTTGCCTCGAGGTAAGGCCCTGAATTGCCGGGCAGAATCAGAGGGGGGCAGCAGTTCCCATGAGGCCGTAGTCACTGCTCCGCATTATCGTAATGGCAGTACGCTTTTCAGGACACCTAAGATCCTCGTGTCAGCACCCTATTGCCGACAGGAACAGTGAGTACCCCCAGGCCCCCCTAGCCCTGCAAAGCAACTTCCAGGCCCGTAGCCCTTCGGAGCCACTCCGTGTATGCCGAATATAGGGCAACACACTGCCCTCCTTCATGGGACAGCTTGAAATCCCAAGCACTCCCAGAGTTTCACGAACACCGCTGTGGCACGTCCAAAATGCCGGGGAAGTCTGACTCATTGCCCTAGTTTGAGCTGCACTGAGAAAAACCCTCGGCTTCGCATTCCATCTAGGACTTCCTGCCTGAAGTCACCCTGCCTCCAGGAGAAAGTCGGCTTGCTGTCCGACTGCCACTAAAGCCCAGTTCTTCGTGTAACACTGCAGGCTTTTGAAGAGCCACGGGCCCGAGGCCTAGCTACGGCGTACCTTGGTTGAGGCAGTTTGCTAGATGCAAAACACCCTGCTTCGAGGAGTTTATTCAGGGAAGGAATCACTGGGTAACCTGTGTCTCTTTTGACTTGTTAGAGATCACAAGGATGTATGCTGCGTGTGCCCATGGAAATGGGGGCCTGATGGAACTAGCCTTGCTTTCCCATTTTGAAAGCTCCATGCATGCTGCCTTGAAGCGACCTGAAATTCACTGCTGTTGACAGGCCTCCAGCCACTGTACACCTGGCTCTGGGAAGAAAATGAATTTCCTCTATCTAAACCAGGTGCTTCCATGGCTGGTGTAGAGCTCAGCCTGCCATGCTCTAGAGCTAAAGGGAAACTCAAAGTGAGTACTTGCCTCAAGGAAAGGCCCTGAGTATCCGAACAGAAAGGGAGGCATGCAGCTGTTTCCATGAGGTCTTAGTCGCTGTTCTGCCGTAGTTGAAAGGAAGGACCCTTTTCAGGACTCCTAGGCCCCTCGGGTGTGCATCATTTCGCTCCAGGATCACTGAGTGCCTCCAGACCCCTGTGGGCCTGCTGAGCAACATCGAGGCCCATAGGTTGGTCCCTCAGAGGCCCTCTGTGTATGCCAACTGATGGGCAACACAGTGCATGTTCCTTAAGGAGAGCTACATTTCCAGAATTCTCGAACTGCCTCAGGACAACGTTTCTGGCCAGTCTGACATGCCATGGAAGTCTTCGTCATGACCGTCGTCTAAGCTGCCATGGGAAAACATTCTGCTTACAATTTTGCGAGGCGCTCGTACCTGAAGTCACTCTGCTGAAGGAAAAATTCAGCATCCTACCATGCTGTGTTGCTAACGGAACAATCTGCGTGAGCACTTGCCTCAAGGTAAGGCCCTGAATGGCCGTGCAGACGCGCAGGCATGCAGCAGTTTCCATTGAGGCCGTAGCCGCTGCTCTGCATCATCTTAAGAGCAGAACGCTTTTCAGGACACCTAGGAGCCTCGCGTGGGCACCCTATTCCAGGTAGGAACACTGAGTACCCCCAGGCCCCGCTGGGCCTGCTATGCAACTTCCAGGCCCATAGCCCTTCGGAGCCACTCTGTGTATGCCGAATACAGGGCCACACACTGCACTCCGTCATGGGACAGCTTGAAATTCCCAGCACTCCCAGAGCTTCACGAAAACCATTCTAGCATGTCCAAAATGCTGGGGAAGTCTGACTCATTGCCCTAGTCTGAGCTGCACTGACAAAAACCCTCGGCTTCGCATTCCATCTAGGACCTCCTCCCTGATCACCCTGCCTCCAGGAGAATGTCGGCTTGCATTCCGACTGCCACTAAAGACCAGTTCTTCGTGTAACACTGCAGGCTTTTGAAGAGCCACAGACCCGAGGCCTAGCTTCGGCGTTCCTTGTTTGAGGCAGTTTGCTAGATGCAGAACACTCTGCTTCGATGAGTTGATTCAGGGAAGGAACCACTGGGTAACCTGTGTCTCTTTTGACTTGTTAGAAACCACAGGGATGTATGCTGCGTGTGCCCATGGAAATGGGGGCCTGATGGAACTAGACTTGCTTTCCCATTTTGAAAGCTCCATGCATGCTGCCTTGAAGCTACCCGAACTTCACTGCTGTTGACAGGCCTCTAGCTACTGTACGCCTGGCTCTGGGAAGAAAATGAGTTTCCTCTATCTAAACCAGGTGCTTCCATGGCTGGGGTGGAGCTCAGCCTGCCATGCTCTAGAGCTAAAGGGAAACTCAACGTGAGTACTTGCCTCGTGGAAAGGCCCTGAGTATCCGTACAGAAAGGGAGGCATGCAGCTGTGTCCATGAGGTCTTAGTCGCTGTTCTGCTGTGTTTGAAAGGATGTACCCTTTTCAGGACTCCTAGGCCCCTCGGGTGTGCATCATTTCCCTCAAGGTTCACTGAGTACCTCCAGACCCCTGTGGGCCTGCTGAACAACATTGAGGCACATAGGTCGGTCCCTCAGAGGCCCCCCGTGTATGCCGAGTGATGGGCAACACAGTGCATGTTCCTTAAGGAGAGCTACATTTCCAGAATTCTCGAACTGCCTCAGGACCACATTTCTGGACAGTCGGACCTGCCATGGAAGTCTTCGTCATGACCGGCGTCTGAGATGCCATGGGAAAACATTCTGCTTACAATTCTTTTAGGACCTCATACCTGAAGTCACTCTGCTCAAGGAAAAATTCAGCATCCTACTGTGCTGTGTCGCTAACAGGACACTCAGCATGAGCAGTTGCTTCAAGGTAAGGCTCTGAATGGCCGTGCAGAAGCCGAGGCACGCAGCAGTTTCCATGAGGCCATAGCCACTGCTCTGCATTATCTTAACGGCAGTACGCTTTTCAGGACACCTAGGAGCCTTGTGTTCGCACCTTATTCCCAGCAGGAGCACTGACTACCCCAGGCCACCCTGGGCCTGCTAAGCAACTTCCAGGCCTGTATCCCTTCAGAGCCAGTCTGTGTATGCCGAGTATAGAGCAACACACTGCCCTCCTTCATGGGATAGCTTGAAATCCCTAGCACTCCCAGAGTTTCACGAACACCGTTCTAGCACGTCCAACATGCCGGGGAAGTCTGACTCATTGCCCTAGTCTGAGCTGCACTGAGAAAAACCCTTGGCTTCACATTCCATCTAGGACCTCCTGCCTGAAGTCACCCTGCCTCCAGGAGAAATTCAATTTGCGTTTCGACTGCCACTAAAGCCCAGTTGTTCGTGTAACACTGCAGGCTTTTGAAGAGCCACAGGCCTGGAAGCCTAGCTAGGGCGTACCTTGGTTGAGGCATTTCGCTAGATGCAGAACACCCTGCTTCAAGGAGTTTATTCAGGGAAGGAATCACTGGGTAACCTGCGTCTCTTTTGACTTGTTAGAAACCATAGGGATGTATGCTGAGTGTGCCCATGGAAATGGGGGCCTGATGCAACTAGACTTGCTTTCCCATTTTGAAAGCTCCATTCATGCTGCCTTGAAGCTACGTGAAATTCATTGCTGTTGACAGCCCTCTAGCCACTGCAGGCCTAGTTCTGGGAAGAAAATGATTTTCCTCTCTCTAAACCAGGTGCTTCCATGGCCGGGGTGGAGTTCAGCCTGCCATGCTCTAGAACTAAAGGGAAACTCAACCTGACTACTTGCCTCGAGGGAAGGCGCTGAGCATCTGGACAGAAAGGGAGGCATGCGGCTGTTTCCATGAGGTCTAAGTCGCTGTTCTGCTGTATTTTAAAGGAACTACCCTTTTCAGGACTCCTAGGCCCCTCGGGTGTGCATTATTTCGCTCCAGGATCACTGAGTACCTCCAGACCCCTGAGGGCCTGCTGAGCAACATCGAGGCCCATAGGTTGGTCCCTCTGAGGCCCTCTGTGTATGCCACGTGAGGGGCAACACACTGCACGTTCCTTAAGGTGAGCTATATTTCCAGAGCCCTTGAACTGCCTCAGGACCACATTTCTGGCCAGTCCGACGTGCCATGGAATTCTTTGTCATTGCCATATTCTGAGCTGCCATGGGAAAACATTCTGCTTACCATTCTTCGATGACCTCGTACGTGAAGTCACTCTTCTCGAGGAGAAATTCAACATCCTACCATGATGTTTCGCTAACGGTACACTCAGCGTTAGCACTTGCCTCAAGGTAAGGCCCTGAATTGCCGTGTGGAAGCGGAGGCGTGCAGCAGTTTCCATGAATCCATAGCCGATGCTGTGCATTTTCTTAACGGCAGTATGCTTTTCAGGACACCTAGGAGCCTCGCGTCGGCATCGTATTGCCGGCAGGAACACTGAGTACCCCCACGTCCCCTGGGCCTGCTAAGCAACTTCCTGGCCCGTAGCCCTTCAGAGCCACTCTGTGTATGCCGAGTGTAGGGCAACACAGTGCATGCCTTCTTGGGACTGCTTGAAATCCCCAGCATTCCCAGAGGTTCACGAACACCGGTCTAGAACGTCCAACATGCCGGGGAAATCTGACTCATTGAAAACCCTCTGCTTAGAATTCCATGAAGACTTCGTACCTGAAGTCAACCTCCTCGAGGAGAAAGTCAGCATCCTACCATGCTGTGTTGCTAATGGGACACTCAGTGTGAGCACTTGCCTCGAGGTAACGCCTACTGCGTGCTGTGACCCATATCACCTGTGAGGACAAAAGCCACAAGCATATGTTGTGTCCTGTTAGCCTCCCAGCCAGTCCCTGAAGGTGAGGGTGGCCCTGCAGACCCCAGCCCTCTCCTCCATGTCTTGTAGGTGGAAGACCCACTTCTCCTTGCCATTCCAGAAGCAGTTCTGGGGCTGTCCTGGGAGGGCTTCTGGGGTTATGCAGGCTGAGCCCCTGTTGCTATCTACCCACTTCCCCACAAGAGCCTCCAGAGCAAGCAGTTTGCCCTGTTGCCTGAATGACTGCCCAGAAATTTTCTCAGGAAAAAATCAGGGGTTTTTGTAGCAGCGTCTGCAGGCAGCTCTGCATCTGGGCCCACGTTCACATCTTCTGTGTAAACACCGAGAGCCTTCCCTGACACATGCCCCCGGCTGACCACCTCAGCATGCCGACCACAGGCCCCAGTGCGGGCGTCAGACTGCCCCCCCCGTCTCAGCCTCCGCCTCTTGTTGTCAGAGCTGCTCCAGGCCCTGCTCAAGCCCCGTGCACCCAGCTTTCACAGGGATGTCCTGCACCCCCACCTTCAGCAGGAGTTCACCTAAGTATTTAAGTGAAGGGGTCCAGAGATAAGAAAGGAAGCTGCAAACAAAGAAACAGATGGAACCATCTGGGACCAAGATGGCAATGAGTGTGACCTCCGACCGACCCAACCGAGTGACCCAACCGAGTCTCATCACATGTTGAATTTACTATATCAGCATATTAAGTGACACACCCACCGGCGGCCATGACTGGACATGAAGGACCAGAAACGGGTAAAAGGAGGTGGTACCTCAGCTCCTTGGAGGAAGTCCCGCCCCTTCGCCGGAAGGCCTCTTCATCCCATCACTAGCCTCCCTCCTCCTCCCTTTGTCTTTATTCTTTTTTTTTTTTTTTTTTTTTGCGGTACGCGGTCCTCTCAGTGTTGTGGCCTCTTCCGTTGTGGAGCACAGGCTCCAGACGCGCAGGCTCAGCGGCCATGGCTCACGGGCCCAGCCGCTCCATGGCATGTGGGATCTTCCTGGATCGGGGCACGAATCCATGTGCCCTGCATTGGCAGGCGGACTCTCAACCACTGCGCCACCAGGGAAGCCCTCTTTGTCTTTATTCTTTAAAATTAAACCTCTCTCTCCAGGAGGGCGAGAAGGCGATCTGTGAACTCAGTTCCCGCTTCTCCACTCTTTGGCCACTGAATGGAGCCTGTGCTGTGTTGGTCTCGGCTTTGGTTCTGTTATTTGCCTACTTGAACCCACGTGGGAAAAGGAAACCTCCCCCACTGAGGCAGAGTGCCTCGCAGGCTGGGGCCCGAGCAGGGTCCACATGACTTCACCTGGTAACAGTCTGTAAGGGGACGGTGGTCTCTGCCTGCAGGGTGGGGGAGGGAACACCTACAGCCACAGCACCGGCTCCGTGGACGGCACGGCCCCTCGTGGGCCTGGACCTTGTGCTCTCGTCCCCCCACGCCTGACACCCCTGACAGTCGTGACGTGGTGACACTGGCTGCTGGGCCTCCAGTCAGGAGGGACCAGAGGCAGCGCCTGGTGCCAGGTGAGACGTGCCTTTTCACGGGCAGGGGACATAGGAGATATTAGGACTTTGTGTCTAGAAAACAGACCAAATGGCTAGAAGGTGATCTGAGCTGTGGACTTGAAACCCATGTGCGCGGTGAGGGCTCCCACTGGACACTGGCTCGGGAACTTCCGCACAGGCGAGACCACACCCATGCTTCCCGCCCGACCCCTTCAGGCCTCCCTGTGGGCACAGCTGGACCTGCGCCCCTCAGGCTCCCCGACCCAGAGTCTGGAGGGCTGATGCTGGCAGGGCCTGGGGACGTGAGGGGTCCCTCCACCAACGCTGCTTGGCCCCTCCTGCCCAGTGAACAGGGGAGGGAAGCCCCGTGGAGTCTGAGGCCCAGCACAGGCGAAGCTCGCACCACCCCCCGGACCCCCAGCCCCACCCTGCTTCCTCAGGCCCACCGCCTGCCCCTCCCGGTGCCCGCGTCCCACCGACCCACATTCCCGGTGTGGATGTCCACGTGCACAAGCCGCTCCATGTCCTGTTCCCACATGGGACACCCCCATCCCTGCTTCTCCCTAATGATGGCCCGGACCCCGAATGTTCTGGGCAGGAAAAGGGCCGAGGAGGATGCCGGCCTGTCCTGCCTGCCTCCAGGGGGCCCAGACACAGGGCTCGTGGGCTGCTGGGCTTTAAGGTCTGGATACTCCCAGGTGTGGGATGAACCTGCCACTTCCCACTGGAGGTGCTCCTTCCGAGATTCGGGAAACGGGGGGACCCACAAAACGGAACCCGTCCCCAGGCTCTGCTGCAAGTCTGCTTGGATTTGCTCTCCCGATCCTGAAGACAGACCTGCGGGAAACAGGGCCTGCGATTCCCATACTGATGGTGTTCTGTGGAATTTCCACTAGACCCCTTTCTACCCTGTTCTGAGCAAATTACTAGTCAGTCCATGCTACCATCACCCCACGAGCAGACCGGGAAGCTGAGGCTCCGAGAAGCCAGGTAATCCAGCCGGAAGCACAGCTGTGGGACCACGGGGTGGGGTCTGCACCCGCCGCCCGCCCAGGGGGACTGCCCACTCCCCGCAGCTTCCACACCTGTTCCCTTCACCCCCTCCCGGGGCCAGCTCACAGAGCCTCCTCCTGGGGGGACTCACTTACCTTCTTCTAACAGGATCCGTCTCACTATCCCGTTCTGGGATCACCCGGAAGGCTTGTCACTCTGAAGCAGGATCAGCCTCACGTCACCAGGGCAGCTTTCCTGAATCACACTCACCACCTGCACGTCCACTCCCAGCTCAGACCCAGAAAGGCCCCCTCGGCCCCGAGCCCCATGGCTCTGCCTGGGCTCCCACCCCCTCCTGCCTGGTCTGTCCCTCTCATGTCCCCTGCAGCGTCACCAGGAGCTCCCACCTGCCCCAGACAGGCTGTCTGCTCTGTCCTGGGGAAGCCTCCGTGGTGTCAGGTGGAAGACACAAGAGGTACCCGTGGGGCCTCCCTCATGCAGCACAGTGGCCAGCACCTGCCTACTGACCTCATCACTCTAGATGGACAGGGGTTCAGGGGGCCCGTGGCATCTCCCGGTTCTCATTTCATCCCAGCACTGCCCACAGGGAAGTTGCTAAGCAACTCTGTGCCGGCTGTACAGAGAGGACGCTCATACACACCTCCCCCTCCCAGAACACGGGGCTCTCGTGGTCAGGCCCCTCGCAGGGTACGGAGCTCACCTGGGCAGGAACCCAGCAGCCCACGGGGCTCTCGTGGTCCGGCCCCTCCCAGGATACGGAGCCCCCCTGGGCAGGTACCCTGGCAGGGCTGGACACACAGGAACCGTGCACATAGCCCTCATTGCAGAGCACCCCCAGCCCACCTGTCGGTCAGAGCTGACACAGAGCACCTCAGAGCAGGACCTGAACTAACAAACAGCAGCTCCGGGACACGTCTGTGACCCTGGGCTTCACTCTGTGTGGTCTCCTTCCGCCTGGTCTTCCAGAGGCTTCCACTGCAGCCGGGGCACCAGGCCTCTGTCTCCACCCACCACCCCTCCTCTCCCTGACTCCTGGGTTCCTCTCATTAGGAGAGGGTCTTCTTGAAGTTGTCTCCCACTCACGGGCCAGATAAAATGATTAGAAAACAAGCCAGAGCTGCAGCCCCTTGTCTATCCTGACTCAGGAGCCCACACCTGTTCCTTGGACCTGGCCAGTTCAGCAAGGTCCATTTTCTGCAACTGTGAGCCCCTGAGGGGTGATGATTGGCTGACCTGGGCAGCCTTACCGTGCCGGCCAGCCCTCCCCAGGTGTGCCTGGGTTGAGGTCAATATAAACACCGCTCCAGGCAGCAAGGGCCCCTGTAGCTGTGCCTGACGCCATATTCTCTGCCCCGTCAGCAGTGTCGGGGCTGGGCTGGTGGGTGGGAGTGAGGGGCTACACCTTTGTATGTGGCCCAGTGTGAGTGGGGCTCTGCTGGACTTTCTGCAGGAGTTGCCAAGCTGCTACCTGCTAAAGAAGAGGATGTGTCACCCGTAACTGCCACTGGAATTTCTCCCTGGGCAGAGGTGAGGAAGGAGAAAAGCAGTGGGGGCCTGGACAGGAGGGGTATCTCAGGCAGGGAAATGGAAAGCTTCCAGAAGAGCGCCCGGGGCCAGGACAATCCTGGCTGGCCTGCAGGCACCAAGTCGGCCAGCGTGCTGTCGCTGGTGTGGCTCCACGGCCCTTCCTGTAGGCTTTCAAGTCCTTGTACATATTCAGGTGTTTTACCTGGGAAGGGTGGGAACAGTTCAGCAGCAGCTGGCCTGGGGCTCAGCTCACGTTTACTCAGAGACGCCTCGGCACGGTCCCCCAGGCTTGCAATGAGGACACTCCTTGCGGGGGGGCTGCTGGCTGCATGCGAGACGATTCCCCACCTCTGACCAACTTCAGAATTGTCTACCACTGGAGCAAGTGCCCTGATAGGGTTTTCATCTGTATAACTGGTGGGTTCTGTTTTTTTTTTCTTTTTTGGTTCAAGGTAGATTTTATTCCTCTTTTTTGTACTTATAGATATAAGCATGGAAATAATTCATTCATATAAATACATGTATGTGAAGGGAATAACTTCTTTCCATTTTTTAAAAAATTTTATTTTTCATTTTATTTTATTTATTTTTTATACAGCAGGTTCTTATTGGTTATCTATTTTATACATATAAATGTATACATGTCAATCCCAATCTCCCAACTCCTCCCACCGCCACCCCCCCACGGCTTTCCCCTCTTGGTGTCCATACATTTGTTCTCTACATCTGTGTCTCTATTTCTGCCCTTCAAACCGGTTCATCTGTACCATTTTTCTAGGTTCCACATATATGCGTTAATATACAATATTTGTTTTTCTCTTTCTGACTTACTTCACTCTGTATGACAGTCTCTAGATCCATCGACGTCTCTACAAATGACCCAATTTCATTCCTTTTTATGGCTAATAGTCCATTTTATATATGTACCACATCTTTATCCATTCGTCTGTCTGTGGGCATTTAGGTTGCTTCCATTACCTGGCTATTGTAAATACTGCTGCAATGAACATTGTGGTGCATGTGTCTTTTTGATTTATGGTTTTCTCTGGGTATATGCCCAGTAGTGGGTTGCTGGATCATATGGTAATTCTATTTTTAGTTTTTTAAGGAACCTCCATACTGTTCTCCATAGTGACTGTATCAATTTACATTCCCACCAATCGTGGAAGAGGGTTCCTTTTCTCCACACCCTCTCCAGCATTTGTTGTTTGTAGATTTTCTGATGATGCCCATTCTAACAGGTGTGAGGCGATACCTCATTGTAGTTTTGATTTGCATTTCTCTAATAATTAGTGATGTAGAGCAGCTTTTCATGTGCTCCTTGGCCATCTCTACGTCTTCTTGGAAGAAATGTCTATTTAGGTCTTCTGCCCATTTTTGTATTGGGTTGTTTGTTTTTTTAATATTGAGCTGCATGAGCTGTTTATATATATTGGAGATTAATCCTTTGTCCATTGATTCATTTGCAAATATATTCTCCCATTCTGAGGGTTGTCTTTTTGTCTTGTTTGTAGTTTCCATTGCTTTGCAAAAGCTTTTACGTTTCATTAGGTCCCATTTGTTTAGTTTTCTTTTTTATGGCATTACTCTAGGAGGTGGATCAAAAAAGATCTTGCTGTGATTTATGTTAGAGTATTCTTCCTATGTTTTCCTCTAAGAGTTTTATACTGTCCGGTCTTACATTAAGGTCTCTAATCCATTTTGAATTTATTTTTGTGTATGGTGTTAGGGGGTGTTCTAATATCATTCTTTTACATGTAGCTGTCCATTTTTCCCAGCACCACTGATTGAAGACACTGTCTTTTCTCCATTGTATAGTCTTGCCTACTTTGTCATAGATTAGTTGGCCATAGGTGTATAGGTTTATCTCTGGGCTTTCTTTTTTTCCTTTTACACCTTTATTGGAGTATAATTGCTTTACAATGGAGTGTTAGTTTCTGCCGTATAACAAAGTGAATCAATTATACATATACATATATCACCATATCCCCTCCCTCTTGCATCTCCCTCCCACCCCCCATATCCCACCCCTTTAGGTGGTCGCAAAGCACCGAGCTGATCTCCCTGTGCTATGTGGCTGCTTCCCAGTAGCTATCGATGTTACATTTGGTAATGTATATATGTCCATGGCACTCTCTCACTTCGTCCCTGCTTACCCTTCCCCCTCCCCGTGTCCTCAAGTCCTTTCTCTACGTCTGTGTCCTTAATCCTGTCCTGCCCCTAGGTTCTTCATAAACTTTTTTTCTTTAGATTCCATATATCTCTGTTAGCACACGGTATTTATTTTTCTCTTTCTGACTTACTTCACTGTGTAGGACAGACTCTAAGTCTATCCCCCTCACTACAAATAACTCAGTTTTGTTTCTTTTTATGGCTGAGTAATATTCCATTGTATATATGTGCCAGATCTTCTTTATCCATTCATCTGTCGATGGACACTTAGGTTGCTTCCATGTCCTGGCTATTGTAAGTAGAACTGCAATGAACATTGTTGTATATAACTCTTTTTGAATTATGGTTTTCTCAGGGCAAATGCCCAGTAGCTGGATTGCTGGGTCGTATGGTACTTCTATTTTTAGTTTTTTAAGGAACCTCTATACTGTTATCCCTAGTGGCTATAGCAATTTACATTCCCAGCAACAGTGCAAGAGCGTTCCCTTTTCTCCAGTAAATGCCTCTCCAGCATTTATTGTTTGTAGATTTTTGGATGATTGCCATTCTGACTGCTGGGAGGTGATACCTCACTGTAGTTTTGATTTGCATTTCTCTAATGATTAGTGATGTTCAGCATCCTTTCATGTGTTTGTTGGCAATCTGTATATCTTCTTTGGAGAAATGTCTATTTAGGTCTTCTGCCCATTTTTGGATTGTGTTGTTTGTTTTTGTGATATTGAGCTACACGAGCTGCTTGTAAATTTTGGAGATTAATCTTTTGTCATTTGCTTCATTTGAAAACATTTTCTCCCATTCTGAGGGTTGTTTTTTCGTCTTGTTTATGTTTTCCTTTGCTGTGCAAAAGCTTTGAAGTTTCATTAGGTCCCATTTGTTTATTTTTGTTTTTATTTCCACTTCTCTAGGAGGTGGGTCAAAAAGGATCTTGCTGTGATTTATGTCATAGAGTGTTCTGCCTATGTTTTCCTCTAATAATTTTATAGTGTCTGGTCTAACATTTAGATCTCTAATCCATTTTGAGTTTATTTTTGTGTATGGTGTTATGGAGTGTTCTAATTTCATTCTTTTACGTGTAGTTGTCCAGTTTTCCCAGCACCACTTACTGAAGAGACTGTCTTTTCTTCATTGTATATCTTTGCCTCCTTTGTCATAGATGAGTTAGCCATAGGTACGTAGGTTTATCTCTGGGCTTTCTATCTTGTTCAATTGATCTATATTTCTGTTTTTGTGCCCGTACCATATAGTCTTGATTAATGTAGCTTTGTAGTATAGTCTGAAGTCAGGAAGTCTGATTCCTCCAGCTCTTTAATTTCCCTCAAGACTGCTTTGGCTATTCGGGGTCTTTTTTGTCTCCATAAAAATTTTAAGATTTTTTTGTTCTAGTTCTGTAGAAAATGCCAGTGGTATTTGATAGGGATTGCATTGAATCTGTAGCTTGCTTTGGGTACTATAGTCATTTTCACAATATTGATTCTTCTAATCCAAGAACATGGTTTATACCTCCATATGTTTATATCATCTTTGATTTCTTTCAGCAGTGTCTTATAGTTTTCTGAGTACAGGTCTTTTACCTCCTTATGTAGGTTCATTCCTCCGTATTTTATTCTTTTTGTTGCAATGGTGAATGAGATTGTTTCCTTAATTTCTCTTTCTGATCTTTCATTGTTAGTGTATAGGAATGCAAGAGATTTCTGTGCATTAATTTTGTATCCTGCAACTTTACCAAATTCATTGATTAGCTCTAGTAGTTTTCTGGTGGCATCTTTAGGATTCACTATGTGTAGTATCGTGTCATTTGCAAACAGTGACAATTTTACTTCTTCTTTTCCAATTTGTATTCCTTTTATTTCTTTTTCTTCTCTGATTACTGTGTCTAGGACTTCCAAAACTATGTTGAGTAATAGTGGTGAGAGTGGACATCCTTGTCTTGTTCCTGATCTTAGAGGAAATGCTTTTAGTTTTTCACTATTGAGAATGATGTTTGCTGTGGGTTTGTCATATACTGCCTTTATTATGTTGAGGTAGATTCCCTCTATGCCCACTTTTTGGAGACTTTTAATCATAAATTGGTGTTGAATTTTGTCGAAAGCTTTTCCTGCATCTATTGGGATGATCATATTTTTATTCTACAATTTGTTAATATGGTGTATCACATTGATTGATTTGTGTATATTGAAGAATTCTTGCATCCCTGGGATAAACCCCACCTGATCATGGTGCATGATCCTTTTAATGTGTTGTTCAATTCTGTTTCCTAGTATTTTGTTGAGGATTTTTACATCTATATTAATCAGTGATATTGGTCTCTAATTTTCTTTTTCTGTAGTATCTTTGTCTGGTTTTGGTATCAGGGTGATGGTGGCCTCATATAATGAGTTTGGGAGTGTTCCTTCCCCTGAAAAGTTCTGAAGAGTTTGAGAAGATTGGGTGTTAGCTCTTGTCTAAATGTTTGATAGAATTCACCTCTGATGCCATCTAGTTCTGGACTTTTGTTTGTTGGAAGATTTTTAATCACACTTTCAATTTCATTACTTGTGATTGGTCTGTTCATATTTTCTATTTCTTCCCGGTTCAGTCTTGGAAGGTTATACCTAAGAATTTGTCCATTTCTTCCAGGTTGTCCATTTTATTGGCATAGAGTTGCTTGTAGAGGTCTCTTAGGATGCTTTGTATTTCTGTGGTGTCTGTTACAACTTCTCCTTTTTCATTTCTAATTTTATTGATTTGAGTCCTCTCCCTCTTTTACTTGAGTCTGGCTAAAGGTTTATCATTTTTGTTTATCTTCTCAAAGAACCAGCTTTTAGTTTTATTGATCTTTGCTATTGTATTTATTTCTGCTCTGATCTTTATGATTTCTTTCCTTCTATTAACTTTGGGTTTTGTTCTTCGTTCTCTAGTTCCTTTAGGTGTAGGGTTAGATTGTTTATTTGAGATTTTTCTGGTTTCTTGAGGTAGGCTTTTATTGCTATAAACTTCCCTCTTAGAACTGTTTTTGCTGCATCCCATAGGTTTTGGATCATCGTGTTTTTGTTGTCATTTGTCTCTAGGTAGTTTTTGATTTCCTCTTTTATTTCTTCAGTGATCTCTTGGTTATTTAGAAACGTATTGTTTAGCCTCCATGTGTTTGTTTTTTACGTTATTTTCCCTGTAATTGATTTCTAATCTCATAGCATTGTGGTCGGAACAGCTGCTTGATATGATTTCAGTTTTCTTAAATTTACTGAGGCTTTATTTGTGACCCAAGATGTGATCTATCCCGGAGAATGTTCCGTGTGCCATTGAGAAGAACTTGTAGTCTGCTGTTTTTGGATGGAATGTCCTATAAATATCCATTAAATCTATCTGGTCTATTGTGTCATTTAAAGCTTGTGTTTCCTTATTAATTTTCTGTCTGGATGATCTCCATTGGTGTAAGTGAGGTGTTAAAGTCCCTTGCTATTATTGTGTTACTGTTGATTTCCTCTTTTATAGATGTTAGCAGTTGCCTTATATATTGAGGTGTTCCTGTGTTGGGTACATATATATTTATAATTGTTATATCTTGGATTGATCCCTTGATCATTATGTAGTGTCCTTCCTTGTCTCTTGTAACATTCTTTATTTTAAAATCTATTTTATCTGCTATGAGTATTGCTACTCCAGCTTTCTTTTGATTTTCATTTGCATGGAATATATTTTTCCATCCCCTCACTTTCAGTCTGTATGTGTCCCTAGGTCTGAAATGGGTCTCTTGTAGACAGCATATATATGGATCTTGTTTTTGTATCCATTCAGTGAGCCTGTGTCATTTGGTTGGAGCATTTAATCCATTCACGTTTAAGGTAATTATCAATATGTATGTTCCTATTATTATTTTCTTAATTGTTATGGGTTTGTCTTAGTGGGTCCTTTTCTTCTCTTGTGTTTCCCACTTAGAGAAGTTCCTTTAGCATTTGTTGTAGAGCTGATTTCGTGGTGCTGAATTCTCTTAGCTTTTGCTTGTCTGTAAAGCTTTTGATTTCTCCATCAAATCTGAATGAGATACTTGCTGGGTGGAGTACTCTTGGTGGTAGCTTCTTCCCTTTCGTCACGTTAAATTTATCATGCCACTCCCTTCTGGCTTGTAGATTTTCTGCTGAGAAATCAGCTGTTAACCTTATGGGAGTTCCGTTGTATGTTGTCATTTTTCCCTTGTTGCTTTCAATAATTTTTCTTTGTCTTTAATTTTTTCAATTTGATTACTGTGTGTCTCGGCATTTTTCTCCTTTGGTTTATCCTGCCTGGGACTCTCTGCGCTTCGTGGACTTCGGTGGCTATTTCTTTTCCCATGCTAGGGAAGTTTTCAACTATAATCTCTTCAGATATTTTCTCGAGTCCTTTCTCTCTCTGTTCTCCATCTGGGACCCCTATAATGCGAATGTTGTTGCATTTAATGTTGTCCCAGAAGTCTCTTAGGTTGTCTTCATTTATTTTTATTCTTTTTCTTTATTCTGTTCCATGGCAGTGATTTCCACCTTTCTGTCTTCCAGGTCACTTATCCGTTCTTCTGTCACAGTTATTCTGCTACTGATTCCTTCTAGTGTATTTTTCATTTCAGTTATTGTATTGTTCATCTCTGTTTGTTTGTTCTTTAATTCTTCTAGGTGTTTGTTCCTTAATTCTTCTAGGTCTTTGTTAAGCATTTCTTGCATCTTCTCGATCTTTGCCTCTATTATTTTTCTAAGGTCTTGGATCATCTTCACTATCATTATTCTGAATTCTTTTACTGGAAGGTTACCTATCCCCACTTCATTTCATTGTTTTCCTGAGGATTTATCTTGTTCCTTGATCTGGTATAAAGTCCTCTGCCTTTTCATTTTCTCTATCTTTCTGTGAATGTGGTTTTCCTTCCACAGGCTGCAGAATTGTAGTTCTTCTTGCTTCTGCTGTCTGCTCTCCAGTGATTGAGTCTATCTGAGAGGCTTGTGCAAGCTTCCTTATGCGAGGGACTGGTGGTGGGTAGAGCTGGGTGTTGTTCTGGTGGGCAGAGCTTTAATCTGCTTGTCTGTGGATTAAATAAAAGTTTAATAAAAAGTTTAATCCGCTTGTCTGCTGATGCATGGGGCTGGGTTCCCTCCCTGTTGGTTGTTTGGACTGAGGCGACCCAGCACTGGAGCCTACCTTGCTCTTGGTGGGGCTAATGGTGGACTCTGGGAGAGTTCACGCCAAGGAGTATTTCCCAGAACTTCTGCTGTCAGTGTCGTTGTCCCCATGGTGAGCCGCAGCCACACCCACCTCTGCAGGAGACCCTCTCAAACTAGCAGCTAGGTATGATCATTCACCTACGGGGTGACTGCTCCTTCCCCTGGGTCCTGATGTGCACACTACTTTGTGTGTGTCCTCCAAGAGTGGAGTCTCTGTTGAGACTCTGAGTCTCTGAGTTCAGTTGAGACTCTGAGTGGAGTCGCACAGACTCTGGGTCCTGTGAAGCTTCGATGTTTTGTGGTTCTAGAAATCCTATAGGAGACGGTCCACAGCAGGTGAAGCTAATGCTGTCATAGAGGTGGTGAAACCAAAGACCTGCAGTTCTGACTAGAGGTGCTGATGTACAAACAGGACAAAATCATCTCATGTGAATGTAGTTCAGGCACGTTTAAAATGAATGCAGTCATGTTAATGCCTAACATCTTCTATCTTGTGCCTCTCCTCAAGGACCCCCTCCTCATTTCCTGAGGCTCCTGTAAGTCATGTACAGGGGAATGGAGAGTGGACTCTGTCCAGTCTGAGCCCTGAGTTACCCTGTGTGTATCTTAGGATACTTTGTATTTCTGTGGTGGCTCTTGTAACATCATCTCTTTCAGTTCTGATTTATTTGGGCCCTCTCTTTAAAAAAAATACCACTGTTGTCTTTTATTCTTTACAGAAATTTAATAAGTATTTGATCTACTACCCTTACTCTATGTATACTTTTTGCCGTGAGATTTTTACTTTTGTTTGTTTTCTTGTTACTGTCAATAATTAGTGAGAACTCTTTTAAGCTACCTTCAACATTGCTTGTAAAGCTGCTTTATTAGTGATGACAGAGCTTTAATGGAAGTCGTGTTCTGGTTGTACACTAGAATGCAATGTGCCAGCAAAAAGTCCCTTAAGTGTATGTCTCATTACTTCTTGTTCTTTTTTTCCCTTTTTTCTCTCTTTTTTTTCTTGTTCTTTTTTTAATTTTTATTTTTTATCAGAGCAAATTTGATTAAAATGTTTTGTTTGTTCTAGGTGTGTAAGATGTGGTTCTTTTACACATATACATGTATCTATACTTCTTCAGATCGTTTTCTCATGTAGCTTGTGACACAATGTTGAGTAGTCTTCTCTTGGTATTCCGTAGGTCTTTGGTGATTATATATTTCACATGTGTTTCTATATCTATGTTAACCCCAATATCCTAATGTATCCAGTCCTCAAACCTTTCCATTTGGTGAACCATAACTTTGTTTAATGAATCTGTGATTGCCTTTCTCTGTGGAAATATCTTCATTGGTATCAATTTTTAGCTAACACCTATAAGTGATATTATAGGATATGTGTCTTTTGCTGTCTGACTTAGTACAATTTGCCTGATTACCTCTAGAATCATCTACAGTGCTGCAAATGGCATTGTTTCATTTTTTTCCCTAGATAATATTCCATCTGTACATGTACCAGTTCTTCTTTGTCCACTCACCTCTTGATGGACTTTTTGGTTGCCTCCATGTCTTGGCTATTGTAATACTGCTGCACTGCACATTTGCCTGCCTGTGTCTTTCCAATTCTGTCTTCTTATGTTATAGGCCCAGGAGTGGGCCTCCTGTATCATATGGTATCTCAGGGTTTACCGTTTAAATGCACCACGATTCTGTGCTCATTAGTGGCTCTTTCCAGGTTACATCCCACTTAAAGTTGAGGGTATGCATTTCTCCACAACACCTTCAGCATTTATTTATTTATTTATTTTTAACATCTTTATTGAAGTATAATTGCTTTACAATGGTGTGCTAGCTTGTGCTTTACAACAAAATGAATCAGTTATACATATACATATGTTCCCATATCACTTCCCTCTTGCGTCTCCCTCCCTCCCACCCTCCCTCCCCTCCAGGCGGTCACAAAGCACCGAGCTGATCTCCCTGTGCCATGCTGCTGCTTCCCACTAGCTATCTACCTTACGTTTGGTAGTGTATATATGTCCATGCCTCTCTCTCCCTTTGTCACAGCTTACCCTTCCCCCTCCCCATATCCTCAAGTCCATTCTCTAGTAGGTCTCTGTCTTTATTCCTGTTTTACCCCTAGGTTCTTCATGACATTTTTTTTCTTAAATTCCAGGTATATGTGTTAGCATACGGTATTTGTCTCTCTCTTTCTGACTTACTTCACTGTGTATGACAGACTCTAGGTCTATCCACCTCATTACAAATAGCTCAATTTCGTTTCTTTTTATGGCTTCAGCATTTATTGTTTGTAGTTTTCTTGCTGATGGATATTCTGACTGGTGTGAGCTGATACCTCTTTGTGGTTGAATTTGCATATGACTCATAATCCTTTGAAATTGAGCTTTAAGGCATGTCCTTTTTATTTTTCAAACTGTGATTACAGCTTAGCTCTTCAAAGTGTTTTCTAAAGTATGTGTTACATTTTGAAATTTATTGGCCATTACCTCCCTCAAAACATTTTGAGGGCAGGTTTCATTTACAGCCCTGCAGTACTTGTTCACATGAAGTGACCATTAGCACAGGCTTTAAAGCTGCTTTTGCAGGTAACGGCCAGATTGCGGCAGCCTTTCTTTGTTCCCCATGCTGGTACTAGGGAAACAGAGCTTCCGGCCAGTGGTCTTCCTCGGTTATAAATTAGAGTGGAATGTGCTCGGATAAACCCCCAAAGGCTGATGTCTCCTTACTTTTGTTTGTTTTTTAAATTTAATTTATATTTTTATCGGAGTAATATTCCATTGTGTATATGGACCACTTCTTGGTGCATAGCTCTGTTGAGGGACATTTTCGTTGCTTCCAAGTGTTGGCTATATTAAATATTGCTGGAGTGCAAGATTGCCAGCCTGTGACTTTTTGATTCTCATTTTCTCAGGTGATAGGCCCAGCAGTGGGTGTGACTGATTGACTAGTAGCTCAATGTTTACCTTTTCAAAGCACCTCCATTGTGTTTTCATTAGTGGCTCTTACCATGTCTCCCTTAGAACCGAGGGTACGAACTTCTCCACAATCCCTTCAGCATTTATAGTTTGCAGCATTTTTGCTAATGGCCAATCTGACTGCTGTGACCTGATAGGTTTTTGTAATTTGGGTTTGCATGACTTTAAAAATTCCTAAAATTCATCATTTTCCACGCCTTTTTCCTTTCTGTTAAAAATCAAGTGTGAGTACAATATATCTCTTGAAGCTGTCTTCTTGGAAGGTTGCCCTCTTTTGAATTTTTGGTGGATATTCGACCCCAGGATTTTTTTGGAGGGCAGATGTCATTACAGAACTGCAAGTTTGGTGAATATTTAGTGACCATTAGCACTGGGTTTAAAGCTGCTGTTGTGGGAAACGGCCACAAGGAGGCAGCATTTGTCCTTTCCCAAATCTGAGTACTAGGGCAGCAGAGCCTTTCTGGAAGTCGTGGTCCTAGGTTTTAAGTTAGAATGGAATGTGCCAGGAGGAACGCCCATAAGTTTATGTCTCATTACATCTTGGTTTTTAAAATTTATTTAATCGGGGTAATGATTAGATATTATTTGTCCAGATGTACACAATCTGGTTCATTTGTACAATATATACGTCTATTCACGTTCAGATCCTCTTCCCATGTAAAATATTACAGTGCTCCGTAGACCTCCCTTGCTATATGGTCCGTCTTTTTGATATATGTTTATTATATGTATTTGTATACGTATGGTAACGTTAATCTTAATTTATCCATTCTGCCCACCTTTCCTTTTAGATAAGCATACTTAATTTCTAAGTCTGTGAGTGTCTTTCTCTGTGGAAATATGTTCATTTGTGTTAGTTATTAGATAATGCCTATAAGTGATATCATAGGATATAGGTCTTTTGCTTTCTGACTTACCTCATATTCTGTGATTATCTCCAAGCTCATCTATGGCACCTCAAATAGCAGTGTTTCATTGTTTTCCATGGCTAATATTCTATTGTGAACGTGGACCACTTCTTCTTCATCCATACATCTGTTGATGGACATTTTGGTGGCTTCACTGTCTTGGCTATTGTGAATAAGGCTGCAGTGCAGCTTTTGCAGCCCGCGTCTTCTCGATTCTGGTCTTCTCAGGTGAGAGGCCCAGTGGTGTGACTGCTGCATCGAATGGTATCTCAACTTTTACTTTTAATCGTAGCTCCTTTCTGTTCTCATTATTGGCTCTTACCACGTTACATCTCACCAGCAGCTAGAGGGTACACAGTTCTCTAAAACCCCTTCAGAATTTATTGTTTGTAGACCTTTTGTTGATGGTCAGTCGACTGGTGTGAGTTGAAACCTTTTTGTACATTAGATTTGCATGAGTCTAATAATTCCTGAGGTTGAGCTTTCACCCATTTTCCTTTTTTTAAACAAGAGAGTGAGTCAAACTTACCTCTTCATACTATCGTCTTGAAAAATTTGTCAGTTTTGAATTTTATTGTCCATTCCCTACCTCAGCACAGTTGTTTAGGGCAGGTGTCCTTTGCAGCCCTGAGTCCTTGTGAATGTTAAGAGAACATTAGCTGTGGGCTTAACGCCGCTCTTGCGGAAAACGGCCACAAGGCAGCAGAATTTCTACATTTCCAACTCTGGGTTTTTAGGCAGCAGAGCCTTCCTGGAAATCGTGTTAGTAGGCTGCAAATTAGAGTGGAATGTGCCAGAGCACATCCCCAAGAGCTTATATCTCCTTACTTCTTGTTTGTTTTATAAATTTAATTTTTATTAATTATCAGAGCAAACTTGATAAAAATATTTTGTTTCTCCTAGGTGTACAGAATCTGGTTCATTATATCAATGTATCTGTCATTTATCTTTGCATTCTTTACCGTGTAGGTTATTACAGAGTGTTGCCTAGACCTCTCTTGGTATTCCATAGGTATTTTGTGATTATATATTTCATATGTATTAGTACATGTCTGTTAACCCTCATATCCTAATTCACACATTCCTTACACTTTTCCATTTGGTTAAACATAATTTTTTTTTCTTAATCCATGCTTTTCCTTCTCTTGGAAATAAGTTCATGAGTATCAACTTTTAGGTAACACCTAGAAGTGATGTCATAGGATATCTGTCTTTCACTTTCTTTCTTTAATTTGAGTGATTATCTCTAGGTCCTTGTATGGTGGTGCAAACGGCACTGTTTCATTGTTTTCCATGGCTAATATTCCATTGTTTACATGGACCACTTCCTCTTTGTGCATTTTTCTGTTGATGGACATTTTGGTTTCTTCCAAGTCTTGGCTATGTTAAATATTCCTGCAGTGCAGGATTGCCAGCCTGTGTCTTTTCCATTCTGCTCTGCTCAGGTGATAGGCACATCAAAGGACCTACCAGATCACATGGTAGCTCAATTTTTACCCTTAAACGCACCTCCATTATGTTCTCACTACTGGCTGTTACCAGTTTACATCCCCCCAGCAGCTGGAGGGTACACAGTTCTCTGAAACTCCTTCAGCATTTATTCTTTGTAGACTTTTTGCTGAAGAACATTCTGACGGCTGTGAGGTGAACATTTCTGTAATTGGATTTGCATGGCTTTATTCATTGCTGATGTTGCGCATTTTTCAATTCCCTTTTATTTTAAAGAGAAAAAAAAGAAAAGACAAAATGTGCGTAAAATATGCCTCTTGACATTGTCTTCTTGAAATGTTGACGTCTTTTGAATTTTCTGGTCGAATACGACCCCAGGACATTTTTTGAGGCCCGATGTCCTTTACAGTGCTGCACATATTTTGAATATTAAGTGACCATTACCTCTTGGTTTAAAGCTGCTGTTGTGTGAAACAGCCACAAGGCGGCAGCACTTCTCCTTTACCAAATCTGGTTACCAGGGCAACAGAGCCTTAATGGAAGTCCTGTTCTAGGTTGAAAATTAGAATGGGATGTGCCAGGAAAAATTCCTTTCAGTTTATGTCTCATTATTTCTTGTTCATATTTTTAATTTAATTTTTATTTTTTATCGCAGCAAATTTGATTACAATGTTTTTTTGTTGTTGTTCTAGGTGTGCAAGATGTGGTTCTTTCACACACATACATATATCTATTCTTCTTCGGAACCTTTTCCCAGGTTGGTTATGACACAATGTTGAGTAGTCTTCTCTTGGTATTCCGTAGGTCTTTGGTGATTATATATTTCACATGTGTTTCTATATCTATGTTAACCCCAATATCGTAATGTATCCAATCCTCACACCTTTCGATTTGGGGAACCATAAGTTTGTTCAATGAATCTGTGATTGCCTTTCTCTGTGGAAATATCTTCATTGTTATCAATTTTCAGGTAACACCTATAAGTGATATACGTTAGGCGTCTTTCGCTTTCTCACTTACTACAAGTTGCATGGTTACCTCTAGACTCATCTATGGTGCTGCAAATGGCATTGTTTCTTTTTTTCCCGAGCTAATATTCCATCTCTACATGTAACAGTTCCTCTTTGTCCACTCATCTGTTGATGGACTTTCGGTTGCTTCCATGTCTTGGCTATTGTGATACTGCTGCAGTGCAGATTTGCCTGCCTGTGTCTTTCCAATTCTGTCTTCTTATGTTATAGGCCCAGGAGTGGGCCTGCTGGATCATATAGTAGCTCAATGTTTACCTTGTAAAGGCACCTCCACCCTGTTCCCATTAGTGACTCTTACCAGGTTACGTCCCACTTCAAATTAAGGGTATGCATTTCTCCACAACCTCTTCAGCATTGATCGTTTGTAGTTTCTTTCCTGATGGTTATTCCGAATGGTGTGAGCTGATACCTCTGTGTGGTTGGATTTGCATGTGTCTCATAATCCTTTGAAATTGAGCTTTCAGGCATGTCCTTTTATTTTTCAAACGGTTATTACAGCTTAGTTCTTCAAATGGTTTTCTTGAAATATGTGCCACATTTTGAAATACTTTGGCCTTTACCTCCCGCAAGACATGATGAAGGCAGGTTTCCTTTACAGCCCTGCAGGACTTGTTCATATGAAGTGACAATTAGCATAAGTTTTAAAGCTGCTTTTTCAGGTAATGGCCAGAGGGTGGAGCATTTCATAATTCTATGAAACGTAACTGAACACACAATATATATTTTTTCTTTTAAATTTCCATTGTTACTTTTTTAAAGTACAATTATAATTGAAGTTCTTTGTAACAAGTGAAATTTAAAAAATTAAAGGAAAAGATAATATTTTACCACTTGCCATCCTTTCCCATTTACTGAAATGACCAGCATAATGTGTAGATTTCTCATTTTATCCAGGTGTTCTATACATCTGGAATATCATGCTTCTCACTGTAGAAAAACAGATTTAGCTCTCACACTTTTTATAGGCTACATAACAGTCCATAGAACAGAAGTACCAACTATTTCAGACTTAGCTTTTTGAGGGACACTCAGGTTACTTTCTGTTTTATTTTGTTGTTCTTTTTTTTTGGGGGGGTAGGAGTTTATTATTTATTTATTTATTTATTTTTGTTGTGTTGGGTCTGAGTTTCCGTGTGAGGGCTTTCTCTAGTTGTGGCAAGTGGGGGGCCACTCTTCATCTCGGTGTGCGGGCCTCTCACTATTGCGGCCTCTCTTGTTGCAGAGCACAGGCTCCAGATGCAAGGGCTCACTGGTTGTGGCTTATGGGCCTAGTTGCTCCATGGCATGTGGGATCCTCCCAGACCAGGGCTCGAACCTGTGTGCCCTGCATTAGCAGGCAGATTCTAACCACCGCACCACCAGCGAAGCCCCCTATTTTGTTGTTCTGCTAGTTTGTTTTAACCCAAGAAAATATTTTTTTAAATACAAAAAAACAAAATTAAGCTAGGGGTAAGGATTAGGGTTTAGGGTAAGGTTTAGGGTTAGGATACGGGTTAGGATTATTGTACGGCTTAGAGTATGGTTTAGGGTTAGGATTATGGTACGGGTTAGTGTTAGAGTACAGTTTAGGGTATGGCTATGGTTTAGTGTTAGCGTACGGGTTAAGGTATGGGTTAGTGTTAGGGTATGGGTTAGGATTAGGGTACGGTTTACGTTCAGGGTTATGGTTAGGTTTAGTGTATGGGTTAGTGTTAGGTACGGGTTAGGGTAAGGGTTAGGGTTAGGTTTAGTGTTAAGGAAGGGGTACAGTTTAGGGTACAGTATAGGGAACAACAAAGGGTTAGGGTTAGGGTACGTGTTAGGGTACAGTTTAGTGTTAGTGTACGGGTTAGGATTAAGGTATGGTTTAGAGTAAGGTTTAGGGTTACGGTTAGGGAACGGGTATGGTTTGGGGTACAGTTTAGGGTATGACCACGGGTTAGGAGTAGGGTAAGTGTTAGGGTACGGTTTAGTGTTAGTGTACAGGTTAGGATTATGGTACGGGATAGTGTAAGGGTTAGGGTTAGGGTTAGGGAATGGGTACGGATTAGGTTACAGGTTAGGGTATGACAACGTGTTAGGGTTAGGGTACGTGTTAGTGTATGGGTTAGGATTAGGGTACGGGTTAGGTTATGGGTTAGTGTTAGGGGATGGGTTAGGATTAGGGTACGGGTTATGGTACGGTTTAGGGAAAGGGTTAGGATACGGGGTAGGGTTAGGATAAAGTTTAGTGTATGGCTATGTGTTACTGTTAGGGTACATGTTAGCGTACGGGTTAGTGTTCGTGTACAGCTTAGGGTAAGGGTTAGGGTTAGGGAACAGGTACGGTCTCAGGTACAGGTTAGGGTACGGTAGCGGGATAGGGTTAGGGTACGTGTTAGGATGAGACTTCTTTGTAGTGCAGATTTGAATTTCCCGCTTGCTTCGTTGGCCAAAAAGGGCGTATGTGTTTTATCCTGAATATATTCAGGAAAAAACGCATAGGCCCTTTTTGGCCAAGTGCATCTTTGCCGAAGATCTGCCGTTTTTCATATGCTTTAAATGCAATTCCAATCTACCTCCTGAAATCTGTTTCCTGCAATTGTGCCTTGCTTTCAAGTCCTCTTCACAGCCTTACCTCAATATATTTTTGGACGATAGTTGTCCTTTATAACTCTGCAGGTTTGTGAATTGCAGTGCCCCTGAGCTCCTTTTTCCAACTCGCTTTCTGTGAGCTGGCCGCAAATCAACAGGATTGCTTCAGGCCCTATTCTGGTTCCGGCACGGCACGCTGAGTCTTCGGTTAATTCTACATCCTGGTGGGAAATTAGAGTGAAATGTGCCCGTCCAAACAACTACAGCTAGTCTCTCATTGGTTCTCCCTATTCCCGTTCATCCTCCGCAGAAATTGCAGAGTGTGCCAAACAGGAGGTTACAAGCACTCACTCTCCAAGTGGGGAGATTGTTAGTAAAGCGTCTGGAATGGCGAACCCGAGTACCAGAGGACGAATAATGAGATGCGTTTTAGAAACCTTGTCCGATCACACTGTGGACCATCCTCTGGGTTTCCCACGCATGTTTTAGGTGTAAGAAGAATCCCTTAAACCTGGAGAGTTGGGACCCATGGAATGGGTAGCACGCAGTACTACTTCAAAGGGTCTGCATTTGCTCACCGAACCTCACCAATTCTCTCAGCCCCAAGTGTCCAGCCTTATGTCTCACCCAGCTGTGGGTGTAGATGTGGTAAATCCAGGTTTCATCACAAGCCTGAACGAATTATTTTAGAATTTCTCTCTCTTTCACTGTCTTTCTGTTTTGTTTTTGAAGTTTATTTTTATAATGGGGTTGAGCTGATTTTCACCGCTGTGTTTATGCGTCTGTACACACACTTGATTCTCTTACGGAGACATATAAATACCTAGATTTTAAGATTCTTACTAGTCAGATATATTCCTCTGCGGTGAATAGGGGGTGTTGAGTCCACTTCATTGAGCAAGGAGTAGGTCTTGTCTATTACATATTTGGCTTATGGAACGGTATCTGTGCTCATTTCAATCTCTGGATTTATGCAGCACCCCAACTCACCTTTCCCCTTAAGCAAACATGTTTGTTTTCTAAATGTGAGACTCTGTTCTGTTTTGTAATTCAGTTCATGTGTAGCCAAGTTTACATTCCCTCTATAAGTGATATCTTATGATAAGTTTCTTTATCTGTATGACTTATTTCCTTAGAATCATCGTACCTAAATCCACTCATTATGCTCCTACGGGCCTGATGATATTGATTTCATTGCTGAGTGATATTCCATTGTACATAAGTACCACAACTTCTTTATCCATTTTCCTCTTTCTGGGATATTTAAATTGTACCGTAGTCGAGGTTCTTGTAAACACAGCAGCCCTAAACTTTGGGGTGGCTGTGTCTTGTTGATTTTAATTTTCCTAAGCTATAGGGCCATAAGTGGAAGCAACCTAGGCTCTGTAGCTTTGTTTTTTAGAGGTTTCAGGAAACACCATACACTTCTCCAGAGTGGCTGTTGGCCATTTACATCCCGCCCATCAGCATAACAAGGCTCCCTGTTCTCCATGGCCTGTCCTGCCTTTCTGGTTTTTACACTTTTTTCAGATGGCCCTTTTGACCGGTGGGAAGTGAGACTTCATTGTAGTGCAGATCTCCGTTGCAGGCTTGCTTATTTGGACAAAAAGAGCGTATGCGTTTTTTCCTGCATGTATTCAGGAAAAAAACGCATACGCCCTTTTTGGCCAAGTGCATCATTGTCGAAGTTCTGCCGCTTTTCATATGCTTTAAATGCAGTTTCCATCTACCTCCTGAAATATATTTCCTGCAATTGTGCCATGCTTTCAAGTCCTCTTCGCAGCCTTACCTCAATATATTTTTGGACGATAGCTGTCATTTATAACTCTGCAGGTTTATGAATTACAGTGCCCCTGAGGTCCTTTCTTCAACTCGCTTTCTTGTGAGCTGGCCGCAGAACTGCAGGATTGCTTCAGGCCCTAATCTTGTTTCATTACGGCACGCTGAGCCTTTTGTTAATTCCTCTTCCTGGTGGGAAATTAGAGTGAAATGTGACCGTCCAAACACCTACAGCTAGTCTCTCATTGGTTCTCCCTATTCCCGTTCAACCTCCGCAGAAACTGCTAACTGTGCCAAACAGGAGTTTTAAGGCACTGACTCTCCACGTGGGGAGATTTTTAGTAAAGCATCTGGAATGGCGAACCCGTGTACCAGGGGACAAAAAATGAGATGGGTTTTAGAAACGTTGCCCGATCACATGGTGTACAATCCTCTGGGTTTCCCATGCATGTTTTAGCTGTAGGAAGAATCCCTTAAACCAGGAGAGTTGGGACCCATGGAATGGGTAGCATACAGTATTACTTCAAAGGGTCTGCATTTGCTCACCGAACCTCACCAATCCTCTCAGCCCCAAATGTCCTGCCTTATGTCTCACCCAGCTGTGGGTGTAGATGTGGTAAATCCAAGTTTCATCACAAGCCCTGAACGAATTATTTAAGAACTTTCTCTCCTTCACTGTCTTTGTTTTTGA